>NC_056729.1:1872616522-1872707356 GCF_019279795.1 Protopterus annectens | reverse complement strand
AAATTATCGTCCTCCCCTTCAACTGTTTAAATGTATTGGCCATCCTACTGTATTCCGTAGTACCAGAATAAACAAGTGATCACCCCCTTTCAATCTATCTTGCTGTTTTAAAAATAGTGACTCTCCTCTAAAACGTAACTTTTAGATAGGTAAAACTTAAGTTACCTACTTTCACATCTAACTCCTCTAGTACACACTGCAGTGTTTAGGATAAACCATTTTTTTCATCTTACCTTTAAGCATCTATTGCAAGACCACCAATTATTGGAGAGCCCACATTCTGCCTCTCAGTAGTCATCTTGGGATTAGTGCTTCTGTTTTCTCCTGGTGACAGAATTGGTGCTAAAACTAAATAGTTTTAGTTAGAACTAGCCAGTGTTTTATTTTCAGCACTCACCTGGTCAGAACTCATTGTAAGCACTAAATAAACTACAAATTACTACAGCACTCGACTTTCCTCATTTGTCAAGAGGAAAACAGTTCTTAGGACTTAAATAAATAAGCACCTATCCATACATGTCCATTGGTCAGCTCCCGGTGTTCTCTCATGTCCACCTGATGAATCTAGGCATCTTGGGGCAAATTAGGAATTGCTTCATGTACACTGACAACCCTCTCCTCTTACCACCGAACACTACAACCTGTGAGAGATGCACTTATATAGCCAAACTGGAAGACAAGTTCTCTCCAGCAAAGACTGAACTAAACAGTCAAGAGGAGAAGAATAACACCTGCACCATACCACACTCAACACATAGTCCTTCAAAACCCACACTACCAAAACCCACACATAGAAATACAAAGCACACACCCACATTCATGGAGGCAAGCAATAAAAATCTGCCCAAGCAACATAGAAAACGCAATCAACCAACACCGCCCCAACACTACCCAAATGACACATAGCCCACAAAATCAGTGTGCCACTCAACCTCAGCCCATAGGGCAAAACAACATACCCAACACACTAGCCATAGGTGACTCTATAGTTAGGCACACTGATGTCCCACTCACCAGGCTAAACAAGGAGAAAGTTACTGTCAGCTGCCTGTCAGGTGCCAGGATCTGCCACATAATGCATGCACTCAGTTCACTCCACAACAAGTACAAATATGACTCTGTCATTGTCCATGTTGGTGTGAATGACCTGAGATGTACCTCCCTAGACTACATGAAAAGAAACATGGAGGAGCTATCGGATATTGTAGCCCAGGCAGGTATGACCCTAGCCCTGAGTACCATCCTGCCATTGCCCAGAATGATACCACAGTACAAGGACAAAATGCTTGACTTCAACAATTGGCTAAGCTTCTGGTGTCATTCAAAGGGGATCCAGTATCTGTCTGCCTGGGACAACATGGTCGATAGACCACAATGCTTTGCCACCTGTCACCCCTGGGATTCTGGATACTGGTTAAGGCTCTTGCCACCCCTATAGTGCCTTTTTTAGGCAAGGTTCAAATGCCAAATTCACAACCATAACAGGTACAAGCAAGCAAATTCTGAGGTAATGCTACTCAATGCTAGAAGTCTAAACCCCAAAATGCAGTCAATCGCGGCACTCCTTAAAATAGAGAACATCAACATCTGTGCAGTGACAGAGACCTGGTTCAGGGCTCCAAAGAGCACCCCTGCATTACCAGGCTACAATTCATATCACACCTTTCGGCCACCTAGTCTGGACCGAAACACTAAAGGCGGAGGCATGTCCATATTAATTAAGGATATCCACACCTCCAGGCTAGTTGCTCAACATAAATAAAGATCTGCCTAAGCAGCAGAGACCACCCAAGCAACCGCTACCCCAAAAAAAAAACACGTGCAACACATATCTCACAAAGCCAGTGTGCCGAACAGTCACAGCCCTTAAGGCTAAACAACACACCTGATACACTTGTAATAGGTGACTCTATCGTCAGGCACACTGACGTCCCGCTCACCAGGCTGAACAAGGAGAAGGTTACGGTGAGCAGCCTGTCTGGCACTAGGATCCGCCACATAACACAAGCACTCAGGTCACTCCAAGGCAAGTACAAATATGACTCAGTCATTGTCCATGCTGGTGTGAATGACCTGAGACGTACCTCCCTGGACTACATGAAAAGAGACATAGAGGAGCTCTCTGAGCATGTAGCCCAGGCTGGTATGACCCTGACCTTGAGTAGCATCTTACCCTCACCAAGAATGATGCCACAGTATGAAGACAAGATGATCAATTTCAACAATTGGCTTAAGTACTGGTGTCATTCAAAGGGGATCCAATGCCTATCAGCTTGGGATGATATGCACGACAAGCCACGATGCTTTGCTAGGGACGGCTTGCACCTGTCACCCTGGGCTTTCGGATATTGGCAAAGGCTCTTGCTACCCACATAGTGCCTTTTTAGGCAAGGCTCAAAGACAAACCCACCTCCATAGGTATCACAAGGGATAAGAAACTAAGAGTAATGCTACTCAACGCTAGAAGTCTAAACCTCAAGATGCATGCACTCAAAACTCTCCTTAGCATGGAGAACATCGATATCTGTGCAGTAACAGAAACCTGGTTCAGGGGTCCCGAGAGCACCCAGCACTACCAGGTTATACCTCATAGCATGCTTTTCGGCCCCAAAACCTGGACCGAACCACAAAAGGAGGGGAGTATCGATATTCATCAAAGATACCCACACCTCCAGGTTGGTGGCAAAACACGAAGCATCAGAGACTATCCATGTGCAACTAACAGTGGGTAAAACTGCCTTCCAGTTTATAGCCTGCTACAGACCACCCTCCCAAACCCAGGAACCCCACTCAGCCTTCCTGAGAACACTGGAAAATATGAAGGTCTCTCCGAACACCATTATATTGGGACTTCAACTACCCAAACATAGATTGGGAGCATTACTCTAGCTCCAACACCCTTGCCCAAAGGTTCCTAGAATTCATAAACTCAAATGCTATGGAACAACTTGTTACCACTCCCACAAGAGGGCAAAACATACTGGACCTGATCATCACCAACATGGGGACTCTATGCTCCAGACCAGAAGTGTATCCCTCACTGGTAAGATCAGACCATAAACTGATCTCACTGGATATTCACATCCTGACCCCACCCCCTGCCCAGAAAACCACAGTGAAAAACTTCTCTAAAGCAAATTTCACACTCCTCAAAACTGAGGTGGAATCCTTCAAAGCCCCCGGGCCTGTGGAAAATACGGCCCAGACCACAGAATGCTTTATAAATGCATTCTATGAACACCTTCAGGACTGCATGGATCATGCAATCCCAAATAAAACCAAGACCCAATCCTCCAAAGGCAGATGACCTGTCTGGTGGACCCCAGCCTTAAACAAACTATACAATAGAAGGAGGAAGCTACTACATGATAGAGCAAAATCCCAAAAAGGGAAGGCATCTCTGATCAGTATTAGCAAAAAACTAAGGGCACTCATAAAATCGTCAAAGGCCAGCTTTGAGAGAAAAATTGCACAGGACACTAAGGATAATCACAAGGCTTTCTTTAGTTATGTTAGGAACCTGGGTGGGAATTCCCAGATATGCTCAGAATTAGTCCAAAATGACAAAAAATACACTGATCCCACAGACATTGCCAACATCCTAGCTGACGGGTTCAGCACAAACTTCTCCCACCAAAGGGCAAATATCTATCCCAGCAGAGTGCTGCCCCTGACATCTCAGATGCTCAGGTGGGAGCCGCCCTCTCCAAAGCAAAAAACACAGCATCAATGGGACCAGACGGTGTCCCAGGCTGCGTCCTACATGAACTCCAAGAAGAGCTAAACCCAAACATAAAACTACTGTTCAATCTCAGCCTTACTACAGGATATGTACCCAAAGAGTGGCATTACAGCAACAGTGGTCCCTCTCCACAAAGGTGGTGCCTCAACGGACCCTGGAAACTATCGCCCCATAAGCCTGACTAGCTTGGTCTGCAAAGCTATGGAAAGGATCATCATGGACCTCATAAATAAAGATATTGGGGACCTACAGACACTGGATCCTACCCAGTTTGGCTTTGTTAAGGGCATATCCTGCCTCTTAAACCTGGTTGACTTCTTTGAAACAGTCACCAAGGCCATTGACGAAGGGAAGGTGGTCCACACAGCCTATCTGGACCTCAAAAAAGCCTTCGATACAATACCCCACTCGGGCATTATAGATAAGCTCACCAGCTTAAATATAAACCCCTATGTCACTAGATGGGTTGCAAACTGGCTCAAGGACAGAACCCACATGGTTAGAATTGCTGGAGCCATGTCAGACTCCAAACCAATTACAAGTGGCGTCCCACAAGGCTCAGTCCTGGGACCTCTCTTGTTTGGTATATATTTCTCGGAGGTACAGGCCAACACGGAAGGACTGTGGCTGACCAAGTTCAGATGACTGCAAACTGGGTGCCATGTCGACTCTCCAGCCGACACAAGCATCCTCCAAAAGGGCCTCGTAGAAACAGACAACTGGTGCCAGAGCCATGGCCTCAAGCTAAACGCCAAAAGTGTATAGTCATCCCTTTGGCAAAAACAAAGTGCCCACAAATTACCACATAGGGGTAATCCATTAAGTACAGAAGAAGTAATTAGGGACCTGGGGACCCAAGTTGATAGCAATCTCTCATTTGACAACCACGTGGCCAAAGTGGTTAGAAAAACATTTTATATAGCCCAACTAATCATGAAGGGATTCACATCTAGATTAGGGGAGGTCATCGTGCCTCTTTACTCATCCCTCATCAGGCCCATAATTGAGTACAATGCCCCTTTTGGGATGTACCTTACCAAACACCTGCAGCAACTGGAAAGACCCCAAAAGTACCTCACCAAGAGGATCAAAGGGCTCAAACAGATGCCATATGCTGCCCGGTTAAAGAAACTCCAGCTCTACTCAGTGGCATACCGCCTGCTCAGAGGTGAGCTGTGCCTGACGTATAAGGCCATGTCCAACCCGGAATTAAAGGACATGCTGCACCTCAAAAAATCCAAATCCCATCGAGCTACACACTGGAGAGACTTGAACCTCAGCACTGAAATAAATAGACATGCTTGAGGGACAGATTCATAACCCAGAGGCTCCCTTCACTCTGGAATAAAATCCCAGTCCAGATTAGGCAGAGTCCCTCATTGACTCTTTTCAAGAGGAATCTTGATGAGTGGATGGGAGATCGTAGGTTTACCCCGGGTATCACTTCTGTGTCACTGTTAGACAGAGGCACAGTATACTAACCTCGAAATAGGGCATAGCAAAATTAATCTAAAATGGGTGGCGAAAGCCAAACATACTCTGGCTAGGCTTATAAATGCCCTAGGGCAGATAGCCTAGTATGAACCTATGAACCTATGAACCTATGAACATAATGCATCTGAAATTACCCAAGTGCAAATAACACTAGGTGATAGGTTCATAGGTTCATACTAGGCTATCTGCCCTAGGGCATTTATAAGCCTAGCCAGAGTGTGTTTGGCTTTCGCCACCCATTTTCAATTAATTTTGCTATGCCCTTTTTCGAGGTTAGTATACTGCCTCTGTCTAATGACACAGAAGTGACCGTAAAACTATGATCTCCCATCCACTCATCAAGATTCCTCTTGAAGAGAGTCAATGAGGGACTCTGCCTAACCTGGACTAGGATTTTATTCCAGAGTGAAGGGAGCCTCTGGTTATGAATCTGTCCTCCAGCATGTCCTATTTATTTCAGTGCTGAGGTTCAAGTCTCGAGCATGTAGCTCGATGGGTTCAGGATTTTCTGAGTGCAGCATGTCCATTAATTCGGTTGGACATGGCTTTATACCAGGCACAGATCGCCTCTGAGCAGGTGGTATCACTGAGTAGAACTGGAGTTTCTTTAACCAGGCAGCATATGGCATCTGTTTGAGCTTGATCCTCTTGAGACTTTTGGGGTCTTTCCAGTTGCTGCAGGTATCTGGTAAGGTACATCCCAAAAGGGGCTAAGACTGCAATCCAGGTTGTAGCTTGTTGCAGATCTCCCACCATGCCCCAGGATTCCCACTCTTCATTTCTTAAGATACTGGAAAATGTTAAGGTACAACCCAATACCTTAATTATGAGAAATTTCAACTACCCCACCATCAACTGGGAAAACTACTCATGTACCAACTCATTCTCTCAACATTTTCTGGAATTTATAAATTCCAATGCCTTGGATCAGATTGTCCTCAACCCCACCAGGGGCACCAATATCCTGGACCTGGTCAGTACCGATATGGCTAACCAGTGTTTCATGCCAGAGGTCAACTCCTCGCTGGTCAGATCCGACCCACAAGCTAATCACCCTAGACATCCATATCCCACCCCCACCACCAATTACGGAAACCACCATCAAAAACTACTCCAAAGCCAAATTCATGCTTCTTAAGACAGAAGTGGCAAACTTCACAACACCCATGCAGATGGAAAATAGAGGTATGACTGCTGAATCTTACACAAATGCACTGTATAAGCACATACTTGAGTGCATGGATCGTGCCTTCCCCAACAGACCCAAGACGCTATCCTCCGAAAAAAGGAAGCCAGTCTGATGATCTCCTGCCATAAACAAACTCTACAACAGAAGGAAGAAGCTGTTGCAAAAAAGAGTAAAATCCCAAGATTGGAGGAACTTCCTGGTCAGCCTCAGCAAGAAGCTGAGATCCCTCATAAAATACTCCAAAGCCAGTTATGAAAATAAAATCGCCACTGATTCCAAAGACAACCACAAAGCATTCTACAGCTATGTCAAGAATCTCAATGGCAACACTCAGATCTGCTCTGAGCTACAGCACAATGGCACTAAATATACAAAATAAACCAATATTGCTAACATCCTGGCAGATAGGTTCAGTGCTAACTTTACCCCCCTCTCACCCTCCAAAGGGTCCATCTTAATACTGGAAGAATGCAAAGCCCCTGTAATTACAGATGAACAAGTAAAGACCGCACTCTCCAAAGCCAAGAACACAGCATCCATGGGAAAAGACAACATCCCAAGATGCATACTGCATGAACTATAGAACGAACTGGCACCCCATCTAAGTACCATGTTCAATCATAGCCTCACCTCAGGGTATGTGCCTACTGAATGGCACACGATGATGGTTATCCCACTCCACAAAGGGGGTGTCACCACGGACCCTAGAAACTACCACCCCATTAGCCTGATGAGCCTTGTCTGCAACGCCATGGAATGTATCATCTTGGAGTTTATAAACAAAGACATAGGTAACCTCTAAACCCTGGACCCCACTCAGTTTGGGTTTGTAAAAGGTAGATCATGTCTACTAAACCTGATTGACTTCTTTGAAGCAGTCACCAGAGCCATAGACGAGGGCAAGGTAGTGCACACAACCTATCTTGACCTCGCCAAGGCTTTCGAATCCATCCCTCACTCTGGAATTATAGATAAACTCAGTAAACTAGGCATAAATCCCCATGTCACAAGATGGGTGGCCAACTGGCTCACTGACAGAACCCACACAGTAAAAGTCCGGTCCAAGTCCAACTTCAGACCAGTGATGAGAACAGTACCACAGGGTTCTGTCGTGGGTCCTCTCATGTTTGGCATCTATTTCTCTGAAGTGCAGGCCAACACAGAATGTCTTTGGCTAACAAAGTTTGCAGATGACTGCAAATTGGGAGCCATAATAGAATCACAGGGACAGATGCTTGGTGTCAAAGTCATGGCCTCAAACTCAATGTCAAGAAGTGCATTGTCACCCCTTTGGGAAAAACTCGGTACCCATGAACTACCACGTAGGCGGTAGCTCACTAAACACCAAAAGTGTGATAAAAGACCTTGGGACACAGGTGGACAGTAGTCTCTCCTTTGATAAACACATCACCACAGTAGGCAGGAAATCCTTCTACATGGCACACCTCATCACAAAAGGGTTCTCCTCTAGAAAAAAGGAGGTCATTGTTCCTCTTTTCTCATCCCTCATCAGACCCATTATAGAGTACAATGCCCTGTTTTGCATGTATCTCACAAGACACCTACAACAATTGGAAAGACCACAGAAATACCTCACTAAGAGGATTACTGGCCTCAAACAGATGCCATACTCAGACCGTCTAAAAAAACTCCGTCTCTACTCTGTCGAATATCGCCTACTCAGAGGCGATCTCTGCCTAACATACAAAGCTATGTCAAACTCAGAGCTGTTGGACATGCTACACTTAAAAAAATCCCAATCTCTCTGTACCACACACTCAAGGGACCTAAATCTTGTCACCACAATAAAAAGAACATGCTGGAGGGATAGATTCCTGTCCCAGAGACTTCCTATACTCTGGAACAAACCACCCATTCATGTCAAGCAAAGCTCCTCATTGGCCCTCTTTAAGAAAAATCTTGACGATTGGATGGGAAATAGAAAATTCACCCTGGGGATCACTTCTGCAGCACTGCTCAACAGGAGCACAGGGAAAATAATTTTCTTGGATGGCGAAAGCCAGGGAACTTTTTTTAGCTAGGCTTATATAGGCCCCAGGGCTGATAGCCTAGTACCTACCTATGAACCTATGAACATTCTTCCCCCATGAAAATTCTCCATCTTCACTCCCATCCTTAAACCTAATTAGGACCCCGATTCATGTTCATCTTATAGACCATCGCAAAAAACTCCAGCTCTACTCCACACAAAGGGGTGTCACCATGGACCCCAGAAACTACCACCCCATTAGTCTGACGAGCCTGGTCTGCAAGGCCATGGAATGCATCATCTTGGAGCTTATAAACAAAGACATAGGTAACCTTTAAACCCTGGACCCCACTCAGTTTGGGTTTGTAAAAGGTAGATCATGTCTACTAAACCTGATTGACTTCTTTGAAGCAGTCACCAGAGCCATAGACGAGGGCAAGGTAGTGCACACAACCTATCTTGACCTCGCCAAGGCTTTAGAATCCATCCCTCACTCTGGAATTATAGATAAACTCAGTAAACTAGGCATAAATCCCCATGTCACAAGATGGGTGGCCAACTGGCTCACTGACAGAACCCACACAGTAAAAGTCCGGTCCAAGTCCAACTTCAGACCAGTGATGAGTACAGTACCACAGGGTTCTGTCGTGGGTCCTCTCATGTTTGGCATCTACTTCTCTGAAGTGCAGGCCAACACAAAATGTCTTTGGCTAGCAAAGTTCGCAGATGACTGCAAATTGAGAGCCATAATAGAATCACCTAATGATGTAGACATTCTACAAAAGCGTCTCAAAGAGACAGATGCTTGGTGTCAAAGTCATGGCCTCAAACTCAATGCCAAGAAGTGCATTGTCATCCCTTTGGGAAGAACTCGGTACCCATGAACTACCACATAGGCGGTAGCTCAGTAAACACCGAAAGTGTGATAAAAGACCTTGGTACACAGGTGGACAGTAGTCTCTCCTTTGATAACCACATCACCACAGTAGTCAGGAAATCCTTCTACATGGCACGCCTCATCACAAAAGGGTTCTCCTCTAGAAAAAAGGAGGTCATTGTTCCTGTTTGCTCATCCCTCATCAGAGTCATTATAGAGTACAATGCCCTGTTTTGCATGTATCTCACAAGACACCTACAACAATTGGAAAGACCACAGAAATACCTCACTAAGAGGATTACTGGCCTCAAACAGATGCCATACTCAGACCATCTAAAAAAACTCCATCTCTACTCTGTCGAATATCGCCTACTCAGAGGCGATCTCTGCCTAACATACAAAGCTATGTCAAACCCAGAGCTGTTGGACATGCTACACTTAAAAAAATCCCAATCTCTCTGTACCACACACTCAAGGGACCTAAATCTTGTCACCACAATAAAAAGAACATGCTAGTGGGATAGATTTCTGTCCCATAGACTTCCCATACTCTGGAACAAACTACCCATTCATGTCAAGCAAAGCTCCTCATTGGCCCTCTTTAAGCACAGGAAAATAATTTTCTTGGATGGCGAAAGCCAGGGAACCTTTTTTTTGGCTAGGCTTATATAGGCCCCAGAGCTGATAGCCAAGTACCTATCTATGAACCTATGAACATTCTTCCCCATGAAAATTCTCCATAATCACTCCCATCCTTAAACCTAATAAGGACCCCAATTCATGTTCATCTTATAGACCTATATCTCTTTTAAATGTGGATTATAAAATCTTCATGTTTATATTAGCAAAACAATTAAACCAAATACTGAGTAGTTTAATTAATGAAAATCAGTCTATGTTCATACTCAACAGGAAAGTTCAAGACAATATAATAAGGTTCTTTTCCTTGATAGATATGGCAAACAAAAACAAGAAAGAAGTATCTATAATAAGTTTGGATTTGGATAAAGCCCCTGACTCAGTAAATTGGACATTCCTGTTTGATGTATTAAATTAATTTAACTTCTTATCTGATTTCAGAGAACTAATTTAAAAATGTTATATCAAGTCTAAGGTCGTCTTTGTTGAAATATGTACATTTATTTCTAGTCCCTTTCATATCCTAAAAGGTGTGAAGCAGGGATGCCCTATTTCTCCTCTGCTCTTTGCTTTGGTTATATATAGCCTTTTGTCAATTATATAAGATCTAAAATACATATAAAATGCTTTAAAATAAATGAAAACTTAATACCTAAAATCCAGTTATTTGCTAATGATATTTTGATTACATGTGGAAATACTGAATGTTCTTTAGCTCACATGATTAGCTCTATGGACTTCTTTGAAAAGATCTCAGGGCTGAAATTTAATCATAGTAAAACTAAAACTTTGTTAATAAACAAAGAAATATCTTCAGAGTTAAATTCTTATAAGGATTTTAAATGGGACAATTCACATTTGAAATATTTAGGAATTACCATTTAATATAACTATAAAAAAATCAGTCTCAGCTAACTACCAATACTTAATTGACACAATAACTAAATTAATAGATAACTGGAACAAATTATTCTTTACTCTTGAAGATAGGCTAATTTTAATTAAAATGATCATTCTTCCAAAACATGTATTTGTCGGTAAATCTCTGATTCTTCCTCCTTCTAAAATATCTTAAAAAACTAAATTCTTTATTATTAAAGTTCCTGTGGCACCCTAAAAAAAAGCAAAAATCTCTATACAATGGCATATAAATAACTGGGAGGAAGGTGGCATAGGCTTCCCTAATATTGAATTGTACACTAAATTGGTAATTAAATTAATACTCTTGTAGCTAGATCCCTCCTACACTTCCTGTTGGAAATCAATTCATGACAACATGATACTGGTCAATAATAAAGACACAACTGTACCTTTTTAAAACTTTGATAGAAATGTGGGTTCTAAAAGATTATATATTAAATGATAAACATAAATATACTCTCCACCCTTTTATGAGCCAGGTCCTCTCTTAATATGCAAGAGATTTATGAACTCAAACTATTTAAAGATTTAATAATAATGTTTTTTCTACTAGCATTTACTAATTGATGCTTAATTTCTTTTAATGTAAATGAAATGATTGATATCAGAAATAATAATTTGATATACTGGCATCAATTTCTAAAAAGAAATAAAATCCACTCAACTGATTATTTGATAGCCAGATTCAGTCTGGATAATAATAGTTGGTTAGATATTCATACTTGTAAGGAATTTATTCAAGATAAAATTAAAATATCACTAGGTTTACAAAGTAAAAATATTCGTACAATTCTAGATTTCCTTTTGAATATCAATTGTGACCCAATTAAGAATACCCCATATTTATCAATTATCTATATAATTATAAGAAGTGATTTTACCTCTCCAGATTGGACCTTCTGGAATTATTCAACAATAATAAATAAAGAAGTGTTTTCAGAGAAAAATAAGAAACTATCTTTAAATTCAGCAGGAAAATGTACTTCCTTGTTATATTGAAGCATCTTTACTTGTTAATTCTTATACAGAATCTTTTTTACAACTCACAAAATTGCTGTCATCTATAAAACAGATAAAATAAATTGTTGGAGATGCAATGATGCACCAGATGCAGACTGGATTCATATGATCTTAGAATGCAATATAGTTTCCTCATTTTGGACAGATTTTAGAAGTTTTTGTCAAGCGTTTTGGTTGGATAATTGTAACATTACAGACTCCTCGATATTATTTAATGCCCCCAATCCCAGATGTTATTCCAAAACATCAAATACCTCTTCTTTGGCCCATCCTATCAATAGCTAGAAAAGCCATTATTAAAAACTGGAAATGTAAGACTACGCTCTCTTTTATGAGTTAATTTATTTGCTTATCTAAGTCTGTCTGCAATAGTGAATTATATACTATAAAATAAGAACTAAGAATATAACACACCAATAAATTGCCTGTCAAAAAATATATGATTTATTAGAAAAGTAATAATGGTTCTGAGCTTCTGTTAATTAGTTATGGACTTGTTATATAGTTTTCTTTCTTTTGTTGACTTTCTATTTTTATATTTTTTGTTGGATTGTAAGAGCAAATAAAAACTTTTGGAAAAAAAAGAATATTATTAAACTTTAGTTTTTTTGAAGGGTAGATCCTGCCTGTTGTAGTCTGCTATGCTTCAAAAGCATTACAGAGGCTGCAGACAGTAGCCATACAGCACACACAGAGTATCTTGACATGGTCAAGGCCATCAACACTATTCCCCAAGCTAGCATCATACAGAAGCTAAATGTTATAAACAACCCATATTTTGTAAGACTGATATCAAAATGTCTGAAAGACAGAATCTACACAGTTCAAGTTGCATGTGCCTCATCAGAAAGTATGAAAGTGACCAGCAGTGTCCCTCAAGGTCCAGTGCTAGGATCTATCCTCTTTGGCCTTTACCTTTCAGAGATTTCCAAGCAGAAAGTTAAGACCTCTAGTTAACTACATTTGCAGATGGCTACAGACTGTAGGTTGGTGTTATGTCACCTGCTGACACACATACCATCGGAAATAAACTCTACCTAATAAACTCATGGTGTACAAAAATTGGGCTGAAACCAAATACTAAAAAGTGTAGTATCATCATGCTTGGTAAATGAACGCCCTTCTCATCGCACTGTACAAACAACACACCACTACAAAACAAAACTGTTTTCACAGACTTAACAACTTGGGTTGGTAGTTAACCTCACTTTTGACCATCATGTGACAATGGCTGTTAGGACAACCTTTTATCAGAAGCACAAGAACACAAGAACACTAGACAAGTGCTTACATGGACTATGAGAGGCCTAGCCATACAAACTTTTAAGTAGACACACTTAAAATGTTACTGCCAACCTTTATGGACACTTAATTGGGCTTCTCTCCTAAGTCAAGCAGGGTTTAATTACCCTGGTGTAAACTTATCTCTATCCATCCAGTCATCAAGACTAACTTTAAAGGTAGTCAAAGTTGTATTTTGATTAAACTGTAGTGGTAGCTTATTCCATAGGATGGGAGTACAGTCAGGTAGAAACCCATCCCTTCAGAGAGTCTGGTTTATTTTTAGGTTTACATTTTCATCACAGTATGATCGTTTTTAGAACCACCAGGTTTGCAAAAGATAGCTGGTCAAATAGGAATGGGTCACTCATGACTCAAAAGCAAAATACAGGTCACTTTGGACAGGCTAGTAGGTGAGTTGTGCCAATTGATCAGGATAGTTGGAGGATTCAAAGCCTTTAATTTTATTTAGTAAGAATCATCGACCCTTTCTAGTTGAGTTATATGACTGGATTTGTACATATCAAAGGGGACATTGTATTCAGTATCTGATAAGGGAAGTGTGTAGTGACTTCTTTGGATATTTAAGATTTTCCCTTGGAGATTAACCACTCCATAGAGAAATATTTCCTTATCATGGTGGAAACACAATGACCAAATACTAGAGAGAGAAAGTAGTCCACATAAGTACCTAGGTCTGTGGTGATAGTGTCTATTTGAAGAACAGTACCATTTACAACATATGAGGTAGAAACAGCATTTTGACAATTGCTACTCTTTTACTTCTTTGCATATAACTGGAGACCATCTTTAGCACACCAGGTATGTACATATCCTAGCCCTTTTTGAATCAGCTTAGTGTCAGTGGCTATACAGATAATAGAGTCCAACTTAAAGTTATTACTAAACTTGGTCAATCACACTTCAAGAATATTTACTTGAATGTCTGTAAAATAAATTCTGAATAGGAGTGGACCCAACACTGATCCCTCTGGAACCACAATAGCTACAATTTTACTTTCAGAGAAGGCACCGGCAACATTCGCTACTTGGGATCTGCTGCATAGGCAGTTTGCAAACCTGTGGACAAAGGGGATTACATTCTTTGTCTAAGTTTCCAACAACAGTAGCACAGGAGACAGTGCCAAAACCATTGGCCCAGTCAAAATCAGCAGTGTGCACAGAGTGACCACCTTCTACAGCCTCTGTAAACCTTTCAAAGACATTGGCTATCTTCAGGAGGTAGGACCTGCCCTTTGCAAAGTGAAACTGAGTATGGTCTAGATCAATTAATTGCCTATCTCTGCATAAACGATTTCTACTATAATACGTTCCATGACTCATTATATAAGGCTGCTGAGGCTGATGGGTCTATAATAACCTGGATCTATATAGGGGCCACCCTTTTATATATGAGTCATAGTGACTGTTCTCCATTTATCAAGGACAAACCATATGGAGAGGCTGTGACTGAACATCTTAAGTAACTGCCCAGATATAACATTTTTGGCACTAGTGAGAATGCAACCTGGTATGTTATCTACTCCCTTAGAAATATCACATTTAGCTTTTGACAGGGATTATAAGAATTATTCCAAAGTGATTACAGTTGAAAACTAAATTTTTGGGGAAAATGGGTGCAACAATTTGGGTAAGTGGAGTAAAGTTAACACTAAATTTGTCAGTTACTTTATTAGCTGTATTGGTGGGACTTGAATGTGTAATATCATTATGGATGAGCTTGGTATACTGTTGAAAATTATTCCTTTATTTCCTGACACAAATAAAGAAAGATTTGTAATTCCCTTTGTTTTCTGTAGTAATCTTAAGCTTGAACTCTGCTTTATATTTTCTAATTGTGCTTTCTAAGTTCTTTGTTGGTATGTTTCAGTATACAACTGTTTAAAATTTATTTCTTTTGTTATGCATTTTATTAATATGGGAGTTCCACTAGATGTTTATTCCTTGTAGGATCACAGGAAAATACTTTGCTAATACACCTAAAGGGTCTTTCTAAGCCTAGTCTTGTTTCCAAGAAATATTAGAAAACTACTAGTTCCCCTAGGTTTTGTGGGGGGGGGGGGTATATAAAGCATTTAAAAGCTTCCTTTCTCTAACAGAGACATAGGTGCCTGATCTGGGATAAATTCATGATTTCCCATCCACTGATCCAAGTTGTGCTTGACTATGCACTGAGAATAACTGCATCACAAGGATGGGAAGCCTGTCCCACAGAACATCACTACAAAACATCCTCAAAGAGCACCCCCCCCTAGGAATCACTGCTCTTAGAACAAATAGCTCCTGACAGGATGGGAAGCCTGTTCCACAGAACATCACTACAAAACATCCTCAAAGAGCACTCCCCCCCCCCCCCCCCTAGGAATCACTGCTCTTAGAACAAATAGCTCCTGACAGGATGGGAAGCCTGTCCCACAGAACATCACTACAAAACATCCTCAAAGAGCACAGCACTCCCCCCCCCTAGGAATCACTGCTCTTAGAACAAATAGCTCCTGACAGGATGGGAAGCCTGTTCCACAGAACATCACTACAAAACATCCTCAAAGAGCACCCCCCCCCCCCCAGGAATCACTGCTCTTAGAACAAATAGCTCCTGACAGGACGGGAAGCCTGTTCCACAGAACATCACTACAAAACATCCTCAAAGAGCACAGCACTCCCCCCTAGGAATCACTGCTCTTAGAACAAATACCTCCTGACAGGATGGGAAGCCTGTTCCACAGAACATCACTACAAAACATCCTCAAAGAGCACCCCTAGGAATCACTGCTCTTAGAACAAATAGCTCCTGACAGGATGGGAAGCCTGTTCCACAGAACATCACTACAAAACATCCTCAAAGAGCACTCCCCCTAGGAATCACTGCTCTTAGAACAAATAGCTCCTGACAGGATGGGAAGCCTGTTCCACAGAACATCACTACAAAACATCCTCAAAGAGCACCCCCCCTAGGAATCACTGCTCTTAGAACAAATAGCTCCTGACAGGATGGGAAGCCTGTTCCACAGAACATCACTACAAAACATCCTCAAAGAGCACTCCCCCCCTAGGAATCACTGCTCTTAGAACAAATAGCTCCTGACAGGATGGGAAGCTTGTTCCACAGAACATCACTACAAAACATTCTCAAAGAGCACTCCCCCCCCCCTAGGAATCACTGCTCTTAGAACAAATAGCTCCTGACAGGATGGGAAGCCTGTTCCACAGAACATCACTACAAAACTTCCTCAAAGAGCACTCCCCCCCCTAGGAATCACTGCTCTTAGAACAAATACCTCCTGACAGGATGGGAAGCCTGTTCCACAGAACATCACTACAAAACATCCTCAAAGAGCACCCCCCCCCTAGGAATCACTGCTCTTAGAACAAATAGCTCCTGACAGGATGGGAAGCCTGTTCCACAGAACATCACTACAAAACATCCTCAAAGAGCACTCCCACCCTAGGAATCACTGCTCTTAGAACAAATAGCTCCTGACAGGATGGGAAGCCTGTTCCACAGAACATCACTACAAAACATCCTCAAAGAGGACTCCCCTAGGAATCACTGCTCTTAGAACAAATAGCTCCTGACAGGATGGGAAGCCTGTTCCACAGAACATCACTACAAAACATCCTCAAAGAGCACTCCCCCCGCCTAGGAATCACTGCTCTTAGAACAAATAGCTCCTGACAGGATGGGAAGCCTGTTCCACAGAACATCACTACAAAACATCCTCAAAGAGCACTCCCCCCTAGGAATCACTGCTCTTAGAACAAATAGCTCCTGACATGATGGGAAGCCTGTTCCACAGAACATCACTACAAAACATCCTCAAAGAGCACTCCCCTAGGAATCACTGCTCTTAGAACAAATAGCTCCTGACAGGATGGGAAGCCTGTTCCACAGAACATCACTACAAAACATCCTCAAAGAGCACTCCCCCCCTAGGAATCACTGCTCTTAGAACAAATAGCTCCTGACAGGATGGGAAGCCTGTTCCACAGAACATCACTACAAAACATCCTCAAAGAGCACCCCCCCCCCCAGGAATCACTGCTCTTAGAACAAATAGCTCCTGACAGGATGGGAAGCCTGTTCCACAGAACATCACTACAAAACATCCTCAAAGAGCACTCCCCCCCTAGGAATCACTGCTCTTAGAACAAATAGCTCCTGACAGGATGGGAAGCCTGTAAAACATCCTCAAAGAGCACCCCCCCCTAGGAATCACTGCTCTTAGAACAAATAGCTCCTGACATGATGGGAAACCTGTTCCACAGAACATCACTACAAAACATCCTCAAAGAGCACTCCCCCCACCACCCCTAGGAATCACTGCTCTTAGAACAAATAGCTCCTGACAGGATGGGAAGCCTGTTCCACAGAACATCACTACAAAACATCCTCAAAGAGCACCCCCCCCCTAGGAATCACTGCTCTTAGAACAAATAGCTCCTGACAGGATGGGAAGCCTGTTCCACAGAACATCACTACAAAACATCCTCAAAGAGCACTCCCCCCCTACGAATCACTGCTCTTAGAACAAATAGCTCCTGACAGGATGGGAAGCCTGTTCCACAGAACATCACTACAAAACATCCTCAAAGAGCACTCCCCTAGGAATCACTGCTCTTAGAACAAATAGCTCCTGACAGGATGGGAAGCCTGTTCCACAGAACATCACTACAAAACATCCTCAAAGAGCACTCCCCCTCCCTAGGAATCACTGCTCTTAGAACAAATAGCTCCTGACAGGATGGGAAGCCTGTTCCACAGAACATCACTACAAAACATCCTCAAAGAGCACTCCCCCCTAGGAATCACTGCTCTTAGAACAAATAGCTCCTGACAGGATGGGAAGCCTGTTCCACAGAACATCACTACAAAACATCCTCAAAGAGCACTCCCCCCCTAGGAATCACTGCTCTTAGAACAAATAGCTCCTGACAGGATGGGAAGCCTGTTCCACAGAACATCACTACAAAACATCCTCAAAGAGCACCCCCCCCTAGGAATCACTGCTCTTAGAACAAATAGCTCCTGACAGGATGGGAAGCCTGTCCCACAACACATCACTACAAAACATCCTCAAAGAGCACTCCCCCCTCCCTAGGAATCACTGCTCTTAGAACAAATAGCTCCTGACAGGATGGGAAGCCTGTTCCACAGAACATCACTACAAAACATCCTCAAAGAGCACTCCCCCCCCCCAGGAATCAATGCTCTTAGAACAAATAGCTCCTGACAGGATGGGAAGCCTGTCCCACAGAACATCACTACAAAACATCCTCAAAGAGCACTCCACCCCCCTAGGAATCACTGCTCTTAGAACAAATAGCTCCTGACAGGATGGGAAGCCTGTTCCACAGAACATCACTACAAAACATCCTCAAAGAGCACTCCCCCCTAGGAATCACTGCTCTTAGAACAAATAGCTCCTGACAGGATGGGAAGCCTGTCCCACAGAACATCACTACAAAACATCCTCAAAGAGCACCACCCCCCCCTAGGAATCACTGCTCTTAGAACAAATAGCTCCTGTCAGGATGGGAAGCCTGTCAGACAGAACATCACTACAAAACATCTTCAAAGAGCACTCCCCCCCTAGGAATCACTGCTCTTAGAACAAATAGCTCCTGACAGGATGGGAAGCCTGTTCCACAGAACATCACTACAAAACATCCTCAAAGAGCACCCCCCCTAGGAATCACTGCTCTTAAAACAAATAGCTCCTGACAGGATGGGAAGCCTGTTCCACAGAACATCACTACAAAACATCCTCAAAGAGCACCCCACCCCCTAGGAATCACTGCTCTTAGAACAAATAGCTCCTGGCAGGATGGGAAGCCTGTTCCACAGAACATCACTACAAAACATCCTCAAAGAGCACTCCCCCCCTAGGAATCACTGCTCTTAGAACAAATAGCTCCTGACAGGATGGGAAGCCTGTTCCACAGAACATCACTACAAAACATCCTCAAAGAGCACTCCCCCCTCCCTAGGAATCACTGCTCTTAGAACAAATAGCTCCTGACAGGATGGGAAGCCTGTCCCACAGAACATCACTACAAAACATCCTCAAAGAGCACTCCCCCCCTAGGAATCACTGCTCTTAGAACAAATAGCTCCTGACAGGATGGGAAGCCTGTTCCACAGAACATCACTACAAAACATCCTCAAAGAGCACTCCCCCCCTAGGAATCACTGCTCGTAGAACAAATAGCTCCTGACAGGATGGGAAGCCTGTTCCACAGAACATCACTACAAAACATCCTCAAAGAGCACTCCCCCCCCCTAGGAATCACTGCTCTTAGAACAAATAGCTCCTGACAGGATGGGAAGCCTGTCCCACAGAACATCACTACAAAACATCCTCAAAGAGCACCCCCCCCCCCTAGGAATCACTGCTCTTACAACAAATAGCTCCTGACAGGATGGGAAGCCTGTCCCACAGAACATCACTACAAAACATCCTCAAAGAGCACCCCCCCCCCCCCTAGGAATCACTGCTCTTAGAACAAATAGCTCCTGACAGGATGGGAAGCCTGTCCCACAGAACATCACTACAAAACATCCTCAAAGAGCACCCCCCCCCCCACAGGAATCACTGCTCTTAGAACAAATAGCTCCTGACAGGATGGGAAGCCTGTTCCACAGAACATCACTACAAAACATCCTCAAAGAGCACTCCCCTAGGAATCACTGCTCTTAGAACAAATAGCTCCTGACAGGATGGGAAGCCTGTCCCACAGAACATCACTACAAAACATCCTCAAAGAGCACTCCCCACCTAGGAATCACTGCTCTTAGAACAAATAGCTCCTGACAGGATGGGAAGCCTGTCCCACAGAACATCACTACAAAACATCCTCAAAGAGCACCCCCCCACCCAGGAATCACTGCTCTTAGAACAAATAGCTCCTGACAGGATGGGAAGCCTGTTCCACAGAACATCACTACAAAACATCCTCAAAGAGCAGCCCCTAGGAATCACTGCTCTTAGAACAAATAGCTCCTGACAGGATGGGAAGCCTGTTCCACAGAACATCACTACAAAACATCCTCAAAGAGCACTCCCCCCCCCTAGGAATCACTGCTCTTAGAAGAAATAGCTCCTGACAGGATGGGAAGCCTGTTCCACAGAACATCACTACAAAACATCCTCAAAGAGCACCCCCCCCCCCAGGAATCACTGCTCTTAGAACAAATAGCTCCTGACAGGATGAGAAGCCTGTTCCACAGAACATCACTACAAAACATCCTCAAAGAGCACCCCCCCCCTAGGAATCACTGCTCTTAGAACAAATAGCTCCTGACAGGATGGGAAGCCTGTCCCACAGAACATCACTACAAAACATCCTCAAAGAGCACTCCCCCCTCCCTAGGAATCACTGCTCTTAGAACAAATAGCTCCTGACAGGATGGGAAGCCTGTCCCACAGAACATCACTACAAAACATCCTCAAAGAGCACCCCCCCCTAGGAATCACTGCTCTTAGAACAAATAGCTCCTGACAGGATGGGAAGCCTGTCCCACAGAACATCACTACAAAACATCCTCAAAGAGCACCCCCCCCCCCACAGGAATCACTGCTCTTAGAACAAATAGCTCCTGACAGGATGGGAAGCCTGTTCCACAGAACATCACTACAAAACATCCTCAAAGAGCACTCCCCCCCTAGGAATCACTGCTCTTAGAACAAATAGCTCCTGACAGGATGGGAAGCATGTCCCACAGAACATCACTACAAAACATCCTCAAAGAGCACTCCCCACCTAGGAATCACTGCTCTTAGAACAAATAGCTCCTGACAGGATGGGAAGCCTGTCCCACAGAACATCACTACAAAACATCCTCAAAGAGCACCCCCCCACCCAGGAATCACTGCTCTTAGAACAAATAGCTCCTGACAGGATGGGAAGCCTGTTCCACAGAACATCACTACAAAACATCCTCAAAGAGCACTCCCCCCCCCTAGGAATCACTGCTCTTAGAACAAATAGCTCCTGACAGGATGGGAAGCCTGTTCCACAGAACATCACTACAAAACATCCTCAAAGAGCACTCCCACCCCCCTAGGAATCACTGCTCTTAGAAGAAATAGCTCCTGACAGGATGGGAAGCCTGTTCCACAGAACATCACTACAAAACATCCTCAAAGAGCACTCCCCTAGGAATCACTGCTCTTAGAACAAATAGCTCCTGACAGGATGGGAAGCCTGTTCCACAGAACATCACTACAAAACATCCTCAAAGAGCACCCCCCCCCTAGGAATCACTGCTCTTAGAACAAATAGCTCCTGACAGGATGGGAAGCCTGTCCCACAGAACATCACTACAAAACATCCTCAAAGAGCACTTCCCCCCCTAGGAATCCCTGCTCTTAGAACAAATAGCTCCTGACAGGATGGGAAGCCTGTTCCACAGAACATCACTACAAAACATCCTCAAAGAGCACTCCCCCCCTAGGAATCACTGCACTTAGAACAAATAGCTCCTGACAGGATGGGAAGCCTGTTCCACAGAACATCACTACAAAACATCCTCAAAGAGCACCCCCTAGGAATCACTGCTCTTAGAACAAATAGCTCCTGACAGGATGGGAAACCTGTTCCACAGAACATCACTACAAAACATCCTCAAAGAGCAACCCCCTATGAATCACTGCTCTTAGAACAAATAGCTCCTGACAGGATGGGAAGCCTGTTCCACAGAACATCACTACAAAACATCCTCAAAGAGCACCCCCCCCCATAGGAATCACTGCTCTTAGAACAAATAGCTCCTGACATGATGGGAAGCCTGTTCCACAGAACATCACTACAAAACATCCTCAAAGAGCACCCCCCCCCCTAGGAATCACTGCTCTCAGAACAAATAGCTCCTGACAGGATGGGAAGCCTGTTCCACAGAACATCACTACAAAACATCCTGAAAGAGCACCCCCCCCCCTAGGAATCACTGCTCTTAGAACAAATAGCTCCTGACAGGATGGGAAGCCTGTCCCACAGAACATCACTACAAAACATCCTCAAAGAGCACTCCCCCCCCCCCTAGGAATCATTGCTCTTAGAACAAATAGCTCCTGACAGGATGGGAAGCCTGTCCCACAGAACATCACTACAAAACATCCTCAAAGAGCACCCCCCCCCCTAGGAATCACTGCTCTTAGAACATATAGCTCCTGACAGGATGGGAAGCTTGTCCCACAGAACATCACTACAAAACATCCTCAAAGAGCACTCCCCACCTAGGAATCACTGCTCTTAAACAAATAGCTCCTGACAGGATGGGAAGCCTGTCCCACAGAACATCACTACAAAACAACCTCAAAGAGCACCCCCCCACCCAGGAATCACTGCTCTTAGAACAAATAGCTCCTGACAGGATGGGAAGCCTGTTCCACAGAACATCACTACAAAACATCCTCAAAGAGCACTCCCCCTCCCTAGGAATCACTGCTCTTAGAACAAATAGCTCCTGACAGGATGGGAAGCCTGTTCCACAGAACATCACTACAAAACATCCTCAAAGAGCACCCCCCCCTAGGAATCACTGCTCTTAGAACAAATAGCTCCTGACAGGATGGGAAGCCTGTCCCACAGAACATCACTACAAAACATCCTCAAAGAGCACTTCCCCCCCCTAGGAATCCCTGCTCTTAGAACAAATAGCTCCTGACAGGATGGGAAGCCTGTTCCACAGAACATCACTACAAAACATCCTCAAAGAGCACTCCCCCCCTAGGAATCACTGCACTTAGAACAAATAGCTCCTGACAGGATGGGAAGCCTGTTCCACAGAACATCACTACAAAACATCCTCAAAGAGCACTCCCCCCCTAGGAATCACTGCTCTTAGAACAAATAGCTCCTGACAGGATGGGAAGCCTGTTCCACAGAACATCACTACAAAACATCCTCAAAGAGCACCCCCCCCCCTAGGAATCACTGCTCTTAGAACAAATAGCTCCTGACAGGATGGGAAGCCTGTTCCACAGAACATCACTACAAAACATCCTCAAAGAGAACTCCCACCCCCCTAGGAATCACTGCTCTTAGAAGAAATAGCTCCTGACAGGATGGGAAGCCTGTTCCACAGAACATCACTACAAAACATCCTCAAAGAGCACCCCCCCCCCCAGGAATCACTGCTCTTAGAACAAATAGCTCCTGACAGGATGAGAAGCCTGTTCCACAGAACATCACTACAAAACATCCTCAAAGAGCACCCCCCCCCCTAGGAATCACTGCTCTTAGAACAAATAGCTCCTGACAGGATGGGAAGCCTGTCCCACAGAACATCACTACAAAACATCCTCAAAGAGCACTCCTCCCTAGGAATCACTGCTCTTAGAACAAATAGCTCCTGACAGGATGGGAAGCCTGTCCCACAGAACATCACTACAAAACATCCTCAAAGAGCACCCCCTAGGAATCACTGCTCTTAGAACAAATAGCTCCTGACAGGATGGGAAGCCTGTCCCACAGAACATCACTACAAAACATCCTCAAAGAGCACCCCACAGGAATCACTGCTCTTAGAACAAATAGCTCCTGACAGGATGGGAAGCCTGTTCCACAGAACATCACTACAAAACATCCTCAAAGAGCACTCCCCTAGGAATCACTGCTCTTAGAACAAATAGCTCCTGACAGGATGGGAAGCCTGTCCCACAGAACATCACTACAAAACATCCTCAAAGAGCACTCCCCACCTAGGAATCACTGCTCTTAGAACAAATAGCTCCTGACAGGATGGGAAGCCTGTCCCACAGAACATCACTACAAAACATCCTCAAAGAGCACCCCCCCCCTAGGAATCACTGCTCTTAGAACAAATAGCTCCTGACAGGATGGGAAGCCTGTTCCACAGAACATCACTACAAAACATCCTCAAAGAGCACTCCCCTAGGAATCACTGCTCTTAGAACAAATAGCTCCTGACAGGATGGGAAGCCTGTTCCACAGAACATCACTACAAAACATCCTCAAAGAGCACCCCCTAGGAATCACTGCTCTTAGAAGAAATAGCTCCTGACAGGATGGGAAGCCTGTTCCACAGAACATCACTACAAAACATCCTCAAAGAGCACTCCCCTAGGAATCACTGCTCTTAGAACAAATAGCTCCTGACAGGATGGGAAGCCTGTTCCACAGAACATCACTACAAAACATCCTCAAAGAGCACCCCCCCCTAGGAATCACTGCTCTTAGAACAAATAGCTCCTGACAGGATGGGAAGCCTGTCCCACAGAACATCACTACAAAACATCCTCAAAGAGCACTTCCCCCACTAGGAATCCCTGCTCTTAGAACAAATAGCTCCTGACAGGATGGGAAGCCTGTTCCACAGAACATCACTACAAAACATCCTCAAAGAGCACTCCCCCCCTAGGAATCACTGCACTTAGAACAAATAGCTCCTGACAGGATGGGAAGCCTGTTCCACAGAACATCACTACAAAACATCCTCAAAGAGCACCCCCCCCCCCCTAGGAATCACTGCTCTTAGAACAAATAGCTCCTGACAGGATGGGAAACCTGTTCCACAGAACATCACTACAAAACATCCTCAAAGAGCAACCCCCCCCCCTATGAATCACTGCTCTTAGAACAAATAGCTCCTGACAGGATGGGAAGCCTGTTCCACAGAACATCACTACAAAACATCCTCAAAGAGCACCCCCTAGGAATCACTGCTCTTAGAACAAATAGCTCCTGACATGATGGGAAGCCTGTTCCACAGAACATCACTACAAAACATCCTCAAAGAGCACCCCAACACTAGGAATCACTGCTCTCAGAACAAATAGCTCCTGACAGGATGGGAAGCCTGTTCCACAGAACATCACTACAAAACATCCTGAAAGAGCACCCCCTAGGAATCACTGCTCTTAGAACAAATAGCTCCTGACAGGATGGGAAGCCTGTCCCACAGAACATCACTACAAAACATCCTCAAAGAGCACTCCCTAGGAATCATTGCTCTTAGAACAAATAGCTCCTGACAGGATGGGAAGCCTGTCCCACAGAACATCACTACAAAACATCCTCAAAGAGCACCCCCCCCCCTAGGAATCACTGCTCTTAGAACAAATAGCTCCTGACAGGATGGGAAGCTTGTCCCACAGAACATCACTACAAAACATCCTCAAAGAGCACTCCCCACCTAGGAATCACTGCTCTTAAACAAATAGCTCCTGACAGGATGGGAAGCCTGTCCCACAGAACATCACTACAAAACAACCTCAAAGAGCACCCCCCACCCAGGAATCACTGCTCTTAGAACAAATAGCTCCTGACAGGATGGGAAGCCTGTTCCACAGAACATCACTACAAAACATCCTCAAAGAGCACTCCCCCCCTAGGAATCACTGCACTTAGAACAAATAGCTCCTGACAGGATGGGAAGCCTGTTCCACAGAACATCACTACAAAACATCCTCAAAGAGCACTGCCCCCCTAGGAATCACTGCTCTTAGAAGAAATAGCTCCTGACAGGATGGGAAGCCTGTTCCACAGAACATCACTACAAAACATCCTCAAAGAGCACTCCCCCCCTAGGAATCACTGCTCTTAGAACAAATAGCTCCTGACAGGATGGGAAGCCTGTTCCACAGAACATCACTACAAAACATCCTCAAAGAGCACCCCCCCCCTAGGAATCACTGCTCTTAGAACAAATAGCTCCTGACAGGATGGGAAGCCTGTCCCACAGAACATCACTACAAAACATCCTCAAAGAGCACTTCCCCCCCTAGGAATCCCTGCTCTTAGAACAAATAGCTCCTGACAGGATGGGAAGCCTGTTCCACAGAACATCACTACAAAACATCCTCAAAGAGCACTCCCCTAGGAATCACTGCACTTAGAACAAATAGCTCCTGACAGGATGGGAAGCCTGTTCCACAGAACATCACTACAAAACATCCTCAAAGAGCACTCCCCTAGGAATCACTGCTCTTAGAACAAATAGCTCCTGACAGGATGGGAAGCCTGTTCCACAGAACATCACTACAAAACATCCTCAAAGAGCACCCCCCCCCCTAGGAATCACTGCTCTTAGAACAAATAGCTCCTGACAGGATGGGAAACCTGTTCCACAGAACATCACTACAAAACATCCTCAAAGAGCACCCCCCCTAGGAATCACTGCTCTTAGAACAAATAGCTCCTGACAGGATGGGAAGCCTGTTCCACAGAACATCACTACAAAACATCCTCAAAGAGCACCCCCCCCCCCCAGGAATCACTGCTCTTAGAACAAATAGCTCCTGACATGATGGGAAGCCTGTTCCACAGAACATCACTACAAAACATCCTCAAAGAGCACCCCCCCCCCTAGGAATCACTGCTCTCAGAACAAATAGCTCCTGACAGGATGGGAAGCCTGTTCCACAGAACATCACTACAAAACATCCTCAAAGAGCACTCCCCCCGCCTAGGAATCACTGCTCTTAGAACAAATAGCTCCTGACAGGATGGGAAGCCTGTTCCACAGAACATCACTACAAAACATCCTCAAAGAGCACCCCCCCCCCTAGGAATCACTGCTCTTAGAACAAATAGCTCCTGACAGGATGGGAAGCCTGTTCCACAGAACATCACTACAAAACATCCTCAAAGAGCACCCCCAGGAATCACTCCTCTTAGAACAAATAGCTCCTGACAGGATGGGAAGCCTGTTCCACAGAACATCACTACAAAACATCCTCAAAGAGCACTCCCCCCCTAGGAATCACTGCACTTAGAACAAATAGCTCCTGACAGGATGGGAAGCCTGTCCCACAGAACATCACTACAAAACATCCTCAAAGAGCACTCCCCCCCTAGGAATCACTGCTCTTAGAACAAATAGCTCCTGACAGGATGGGAAGCCTGTTCCACAGAACATCACTACAAGACATCCTCAAAGAGCACTCCCCCCCCTAGGAATCACTGCTCTTAGAACAAATAGCTCCTGACAGGATGGGAAGCCTGTTCCACAGAACATCACTACAAAACATCCTCAAAGAGCACCCCCCCCCCTAGGAATCACTGCTCTTAGAACAAATAGCTCCTGACAGGATGGGAAGCCTGTTCCACAGAACATCACTACAAAACATCCTCAAAGAGCACCCCCCCCCCCCTAGGAATCACTGCTCTTAGAACAAATAGCTCCTGACAGGATGGGAAGCCTGTTCCACAGAACATCACTACAAAACATCCTCATAGAGCACCCCCCCCCCCTAGGAATCACTGCTCTTAGAACAAATAGCTCCTGACAGGATGGGAAGCCTGTTCCACAGAACATCACTACAAAACATCCTCAAAGAGCACTCCCCCCCTAGGAATCACTGCTCTTAGAACAAACAGCTCCTGACAGGATGGGAAGCCTGTTCCACAGAACATCACTACAAAACATCCTCAAAGAGCACTCCCCCCCTAGGAATCACTGCTCTTAGAACAAATAGCTCCTGACAGGATGGGAAGCCTGTTCCACAGAACATCACTACAAAACATCCTCAAAGAGCACCCCTCCCTAGGAATCACTGCTCTTAGAACAAATAGCTCCTGACAGGATGGGAAGCCTGTTCCACAGAACATCACTACAAAATATCCTCAAAGAGCACTCCCCCCTAGGAATCACTGCTCTTAGAACAAATAGCTCCTGACAGGATGGGAAGCCTGTTCCACAGAACATCACTACAAAACATCCTCAAAGAGCACTCCCCCCCTAGGAATCACTGCTCTTAGAACAAATAGCTCCTGACAGGATGGGAAGCCTGTTCCACAGAACATCACTACAAAACATCCTCAAAGAGCACCCCTAGGAATCACTGCTCTTAGAACAAATAGCTCCTGACAGGATGGGAAGCCTTTTCCACAGAACATCACTACAAAACATCCTCAAAGAGCACTCCCCCCTAGGAATCACTGCTCTTAGAACAAATAGCTCCTGACAGGATGGGAAGCCTGTTCCACAGAACATCACTACAAAACATCCTCAAAGAGCACTCCCCCCCCTAGGAATCACTGCTCTTAGAACAAATAGCTCCTGACATGATGGGAAGCCTGTTCCACAGAACATCACTACAAAACATCCTCAAAGAGCACGCTCCACAGCCTAGGAATCACTGCTCTTAGAACAAATAGCTCCTGACAGGATGGGAAGCCTGTTCCACAGAACATCACTACAAAACATCCTCAAAGAGCACTCCCCCCCCTAGGAATCACTGCTCTTAGAACAAATAGCTCCTGACAGGATGGGCAGCCTGTTCCACAGAACATCACTACAAACCATCCTCAAAGAGCACTCCCCTAGGAATCACTGCTCTTAGAACAAATAGCTCCTGACAGGATGGGAAGCCTGTCCCACAGAACATCACTACAAAACATCCTCAAAGAGCACTCCCCCCCCCCCCCCATAGGAATCACTGCTCTTAGAACAAATAGCTCCTGACAGGATGGGAAGCCTGTTCCACAGAACATCACTACAAAACATCCTCAAAGAGCACCCCCTAGGAATCACTGCTCTTAGAACAAATAGCTCCTGACAGGATGGGAAGCCTGTTCCACAGAACATCACTACAAAACATCCTCAAAGAGCACCCCCTAGGAATCACTGCTCTTAGAACAAATAGCTCCTGACAGGATGGGAAGCCTGTTCCACAGAACATCACTACAAAACATCCTCAAAGAGCACTCCCCTAGGAATCACTGCTCTTAGAACAAATAGCTCCTGACAGGATGGGAAGCCTGTTCCACAGAACATCACTACAAAACATCCTCAAAGAGCACTCCCCTAGGAATCACTGCTCTTAGAACAAATAGCTCCTGACAGGATGGGAAGCCTGTTCCACAGAACATCACTACAAAACATCCTCAAAGAGCACCCCCCCTAGGAATCACTGCTCTTAAAACAAATAGCTCCTGACAGGATGGGAAGCCTGTTCCACAGAACATCACTACAAAACATCCTCAAAGAGCACCCCCCCCTAGGAATCACTGCTCTTAGAACAAATAGCTCCTGACAGGATGGGAAGCCTGTTCCACAGAACATCACTACAAAACATCCACAAAGAGCACCCCCCCCCCCCCCTAGGAATCACTGCTCTTAGAACAAATAGCTCCTGACAGGATGGGAAGCCTGTTCCACAGAACATCACTACAAAACATCCTCAAAGAGCACCCCCCCCCCCTAGGAATCACTGCTCTTAGAACAAATAGCTCCTGACAGGATGGGAAGCCTGTTCCACAGAACATCACTACAAAACATCCTCAAAGAGCACCCCCCCTAGGAATCACTGCTCTTAGAACAAATAGCTCCTGACAGGATGGGAAGCCTGTTCCACAGAACATCACTACAAAACATCCTCAAAGAGCACTCCCTCCCTAGGAATCACTGCTCTTAGAACAAATAGCTCCTGACAGGATGGGAAGCCTGTTCCACAGAACATCACTACAAAACATCCTCAAAGAGCACTCCCCTAGGAATCACTGCTCTTAGAACAAATAGCTCCTGACAGGATGGGAAGCCTGTTCCACAGAACATCACTACAAAACATCCTCAAAGAGCACCCCCCCTAGGAATCACTGCTCTTAAAACAAATAGCTCCTGACAGGATGGGAAGCCTGTTCCACAGAACATCACTACAAAACATCCTCAAAGAGCACCCCCCCCTAGGAATCACTGCTCTTAGAACAAATAGCTCCTGACAGGATGGGAAGCCTGTTCCACAGAACATCACTACAAAACATCCACAAAGAGCAGCCCCTAGGAATCACTGCTCTTAGAACAAATAGCTCCTGACAGGATGGGAAGCCTGTTCCACAGAACATCACTACAAAACATCCTCAAAGAGCACTCCCCCCTAGGAATCACTGCTCTTAGAACAAATAGCTCCTGACAGGATGGGAAGCCTGTTCCACAGAACATCACTACAAAACATCCTCAAAGAGCACTCCCCCCCCCCTAGGAATCACTGCTCTTAGAACAAATAGCTCCTGACTAGGACCAAGTCTCTTAAAAATGCAGGTGACACACTCTACTCATCCTATGTTGCTAAGCACTGGAACTCCATCCCACCCACCCTAAAACCAGCCAGCATTACCACGCATTTCAAATACAACATAAAACAGTACCTACCCTCCTTATGGCTATGCTCATGACCCACCCTGATTAAACCCATCTTTCTTTCTGTTTCTCTTCCTTTTCCATTCTCTCTATCAATCACCCTGACTCTCTCACCTTTCTTATTTCTGTATCTTTCTCTTTAATCCCCACTAATGCTCCCCAATTAACAGATACCCACAATCCTCTCCTACTAAAACCCTTCCTTCATTACATCTGAGTGACGCCTCCAGGTGCATCTGCAGTTACCTCCTACTGCTTCTCTAGGCGTAAAATATTGCTTGTTCATATTTGCATTTATAATTCCAAAACCATGCCCTATACGAGGTATCAGAATATTTTATCTTGAAGCATACATGATGGCAAACACAATTGTGTTGATATTTGACCTATGTCAATGAGTATTTGTTAGAATTGTAAGGTGATAACTTTATTTTTTAAAGACTCAAGCCACACCCACTAGGAGTTAAAGGTGCGCAATCAAAAGAGCTGTACTGGAGGGAATGAGTTACCTGCTGCTGTCTCAACCTCCCCACTATCCAAACGTTTGCTACTTATGTTTTTCTTAGATTATTTCTGCTTTTACTCTTCACCCTGCAATATTTTCTGTTCCTGCTCTAGTGACATCCAAACTTGTTAATGTCAGTATACATATACTTAACCTATTTGTGTTATCATTGGTCTTGTATCTCCACCCATTACATGTTAACATGTCTTTGACTTATGTAAAATAATATAGCTTCTATAGTATGTATGATAAATGTCTTTACCATTTGTTTCAATACTACATACAAAGTAATATTTAAAATGTTTAATATTGATTGCTGGTCATTGTAAATATGTATTTCATGTGAAGCTTTTCCCCCTGGTCCTGCACTGAAAATGGAACTTGTGCCCATTTGGACTTTTCCAATAGAAAAGACAATAAATAAATAAAAGGTAATCTCTGTGACACATACATGTGCTTCCATCTTGGCCTGTTTATGTTGCAGACAAGATTTAAGTTCATACACAAGTACTAGGCTAGCTGGTTTGTAGGCATTTTTAAGCCTGTGCAGTTTCCCAAAGATGAGAATCAAACCCTGTACCTTATGTCTGTGAAGTAAATACCTTAACCATTGTAATGGCCCTGCACTGACCCAGTAATCAAGGAGCCTCAATCCTCACCACTGGCAACAGTGGGGGACATACAACATAGGAGGATGACAAGTACACACACAGTAAAAAAGAAGTTATGTACTCACCATAACGTTCCATCTGAGTAGGTAACTTCATTTGTCAGCAACCTGTGGGTATCGGACCCAAATCGGATCCGAGCCAGCAGCTTTATCCAGCTAAGATCTGAGCTACGCTCCTCCCCTTACCCATAACCCCCTGCCATCCCTCTCTGTCCTCAGATCAAGTTTGCTATAGTATTATAGAATACTACAAAACAAAAGATCAGCTAAACATCCTAACCTGATGTCATCTGGAAAGGAAGCACAAAGATCCTAAAAGAATGAACTATAGGCTAGGGGGACGGAGGGGGGGTTGGTTGCTGACAAATGAAGTTATCTACTCAGATGGAACGTTATGGTGAGTACATAACTTCTTCATCTGAAGTAGTTAACTTCATTTGTTCATCAACCTGTGGGACAGAGTCCCCAGCTACCAAAAACTTGGGAGGTCCTCATGGAAGAATATTCCGGAGCACTGCAGAGCCAAAGGACGCCCTCCCTCTGGAAATTATATCCAACTTGTAATGGGTAATAAAGGTATGGGATGAAGCCCAAGTGGCTGCTGAACAAATGTCATCCAGGGACACTCTGGACCAAAAGGCAGCAGAAGTAGAAATCGATCGAGTAGAATGGGTGTGAACTCCGACAGGTTCAGGTTGGCCAGAACTCTTATATGCGAGAAGTATACATTGGGAAATCCATCTGGACAATGCAGCTTTTGACACAGGTTTACCCAAAAAGGGTTTAGCAAAGGATACAAGGAGTTGCTCAGATTTCCTATGTTCAGCAGTCCTGTGTAAGTAGAACCTCAATTGTCTGTGCACGTCCAAAGAATGTAATTTGTATTCACCTTTGTTATGATAATTTGGGAAAAAAATAGACTGATTAATGTTGGACTCAGAGGCAACTTTAGGCAAAAAGGAGGGATTGGTCCTGAGGGAAACTCTGTCTTTATGAAAGACCAGGTATGGAGGTTTGGCACAAAGGGCTTGAAGCTCCGAAACCCTTCTAGATGAAGTGATAGCAATGAGAAAGGCCATTTTCCAAGATAAATATTTTAGATCCACCGAAGCTGCAGGTTCAAAGGGAGGGCCAGTAAGAGCCTAGAGAACAAGGGTTAAATCCCACAGAGGGACCACATCCTTAACAGGAGGTCTTAACAAGAAAGTACCTTTTAAGAAAGTATTGCAGATCTTAGAAGAAGCTAAAGGACCGAGATCACTTCCCACATGAAAGTGTGAAATTGTTGCTAACTGGACTTTGACCGTAGAGGAGCTGGCACCTTGGTCAAATAAATATGACAAAAAATCTAATACAGCTGGTATCGGGGCTGTAAAGGGGTCCAAATTTCTATGTTCCGCCAGATCGAAAAATGTTTCCATTTGCTCTTATAGACCTTTCTAGTAGAAGGCTTATGAGCGACTACTAAGATAGCCTTAACAGAAGAGGAGATGCCAGGAGTCCTAGCTATTATTGGAACTGGATCAACCAAGCTGTGAGCTTGAGATTGTCCAGGTTTGGGGTTGTCAACCCTAGGGAGTGAGATATCAGATCCGGAGTGGGATCCAAAATCCATGGAGGATTCACTAGATGAGACCATAGGCAAGGGAACCACATTTGACGAGGCCAGAATGGGGCTATGAGGATCACTCTGCTCCCCAACCGACGAGCTTTCTGTGGGAATTTTACCATCAGAGGATGAGGCAGATAAGCATAAAGTAGACCAGATGGCCAAACATGCACTAGAGCATCTCTGGGGGATTCCCCTGGTGGGGGAAGTAGAACGAAGTACTTGCTGCACTTTGCGTTCGAAGGTGACGCAACGAGATCGCAGCAAGGTTGACCCCATTTGAGGAAGATTTGCTTCGCTACTCTCTGGTTCAGAGACCACTCATATGGTGAGAGGATGGTTCGACTCAGCCTGTCTGCCAAAATGTTCGACCGACCCCGGATGTGCATTACTATGAGAAAGCGGTTGGTGGCAATCGCCCATTCCCAAACTCTCATGGCCTCTCGACAAAGAGGATAGGATCTGGTTCCCCCCTGTTTATTGATATACCAGACTACTGACATGTTGTCTGTCTGAATTGCAATTGCCCCTAAGGGAAGAAGATCCTGGAGTGCTTGCAACGCAAAAAGCACCGCCCTCATCTCTAGGACAGTGATGTGCAACAAGGTCTCCCAGTGGGTCCACGTGCCTTGGACGGTTCTGCCCATGCAGTGCCCCCACCCCCACCCAAGGCAAGAAGCATCCATGGTCACTGTGGCTTGAGGCGGGGACATTGAGAAGGGGCGCCCTTCCTGGAGAACCGAGGACTGGATCCACCAGAGTAGGTATTTCCTGCAAACCTTGTTGAGGGGGATAGATGCACTTAGCAGATGTTGCAGGATGGACCATTGAACCTGCAAGGTCCACTGTAGGACCCTCATGTTTAGATGAGCTAGGGGTGACAGATTGATGGCCACAGCCATGGAACCTAGCGCCCTCAGGACCAATTCAACTGGAGGAGCCGAGGATTGTAGGAGGGCCAGCATGTGGAGTGTCAAAGTTTGAAGCCTGTCCAGAGTTAGGAAGACCCTCAACAGGTTTGTGTCTATCCTGGCCCCAATGAAATCCAAGATTTGAGTTGGTTGAAGGGAGGATTTCCTGAGATTAATTGAGATTCCTAGATGAGAGGCCAAGTGAAGGAAGTAATTCCTGGCTGAACTTAGTAGATGACTGGTGGGGGCGGTCAGGAGCCAGTTGTCTAGGTACAGAAATACCTGTATTCCCTGAAGTTTCAGATGGGCCGCTACAACTGCCATAACTTTGGTGAACACTCTGAGGGCTGTGGTGAGACCAAAGGGGAGGACACTGAACTGATAGTGGCTGGCTCCCAGCCGGAAGCGGAGAAACCTTCTGGATCGTCTGTCCATCAAAATGTGGTAGTACGCATCCTTGAGGTCTATAGAACACATCCAGTCATTCTCCTGCAGGAGTGGGAGAATGGATTGAATGGTGACCATCCAGAACTTTTCTTTGGCAACCGGCAGGTTTAGAGTGGACAAGTCGAGGATTGGTCTTAAGTCCCCCGTCTTTTTTGGCACCAGAAAGAACCTGGAGTAAAAGCCTGATCTGGATTGATCTTGGGGGATGGGCTGGATTGCTCTTTTTTCTAGCAGATGCTTTATTTCTGTGGCTGCTGCCTCCCTTTGATTGGGTGGGACATCGGGGAGGCACCAGGGACTGAGAGGGAGATTCAGAAAGGGATAGTGTAACCTCTGGATATGATTTGAAGCACCCAGTGATCCATTGTAATGGATTCCCAAACTGCTAGGTGGCTCGAGAAATGCCCCCCGACTGCCTCCAGAGTGGAGCAGTCAGGTAACCCCTTAGGGCTGCTGCACGGGTCAATCCGAAAATGATTCTCTCGACCCGAAATTTTTCGGTCCCTCTCTGCCTCTGGGCCGGCGTCCACCCTGTCCTCCTCTGCCTCTGAAGGACGAGGGGTCTGGAGTGAAACGGGACTGTTGAGATTTCCGGAACCACATCTTCTTTTGTCCCCTTTGGTTCCTGGAGAAGGACCTCTGGGGAGCCGAGAAGTGGATCCCGATGGCAGACAATGTCTTCCCGTCTTTCTCGCTCTGGACCAGCATGTCGTGGACAGTCTTGCTAAACAGCAAAGAGCCATCAAAAGGGGCATTTGCGAAGGATGCCTTGAAGGGTTCCGCAAAGTTGCAGAGACAGAGCCAAGCATGCCGCCGTAAGACAATGCCCGCTTCGCTAGCTCTAGCGGCTCCTTCTGTAGCATGGGAAAGAAACCGCATAGAAGTGTTCGAAATGGACTTAAGAGTGGCCATTCGAGCTGAGAATGTTTTCTTATCCTTGGCCAACATGGACTCTGGGGGTGACCCGGCATATTCCTTGATGAGATCCCGCTGGAGTCATTTCACATGGGCCATATAGTTCAGCAACCTTATGGAGAAGGTAGCTGAAGTGAACATCTGCTTCCCTAGGTGGTCCATCATCCAAGACTCCTTGTCGGGAGGGTGGACCGAGGAACTCTCCTGGGCTAGTTCCTTCTTGGTGGCAGCCACCACCAACATGGCATCTACCGAAGTACCCTTGCTCCAAACCGTCCTATCTGTGGGTGGACTGAGGATTTTGTCTGGTCTCTTTGGTATGGGCTCCACAGTGTCCAGTTCCTTCCATGCCCTGGTAGTGATCAGATCTACCAGGGGATTGGTGGGAGGGGACACCCAAGAGGTAGATGGGCCTGCATCAAACACCTCCAGAAACACAGACTCATCGGAGGAAGGTTTTTGGGCTAACCACCCCCCTCTAATACGAAGCATTTCCATAATGTCTCCAAAGGAGACGTCCCCGGGGGGTGACCTTGGGGAACCTTCCCCTTCCTCTAAGTCTGTGTCCTCTGTCAGGGACTCAGGTGAGTCCAAGTGCCTCCTCTTGCACTTACATTTGTGAGGAACCTCCTCGGGGGGGGGGCTGTCCGAAGATGCCTCACCAATCACATCCTGTTCCTCTAAGGGAACCATCTGGGACGTAGGTGCAGGCGGGTGATGGAAGGTAGGCCCGTCTGAGAGGGAGTGGAGGGTGGAACCATAGCAGGAGCCTGGGGTCTCGAATCCCGTGACAAGACCCTCTCCACAACATCGAACGCCAAAGGAGAACTGCTTTCTCTAGGACCTGAGAGCAGTCCCTTCGGATCTGAGGCGTGGACCGGAGCTGGCGCCGATGCAATCGGATCCGAAGGGCCAGTATGCTCCGACCGAGATGGAGCCAAAGACACACTGACACCTCTGGATCCGAAGCTCAGCTCATGGCTCCAAGAGCTCGGATCCGAAAAGGGACTCGACAAACTCGTGGGTGCGGTTGGAGCCGAAGTATGGTGTACTATCGGTGCTGAGCCTCCCCCGGCTCTGATGCTACCTGGATCCGACGGCTCTGTACCCCTGAAGTGACTCAGAGAAGGAGCAATCAGGGTGAAAAATGGGGTCAAGCTCCCCCCCCCGGAGGGGGGGAGGCAGGAGCACTCCCATCTGCAGTTGGGCCTACAGAAACCTACGCATCATCCGGTCCATATCTGCATCAGACAAACTTTGAGTCGATCTAGACGAGGTGAACGAGGTTGGCCTGGAGTGCCGCCTTGATGACCTTGAAGGCGACTGGGTCTCCTCCTCTGGCTCCAGGGAAAAACGAGGTGAATGGAGCTGGGAAGGAGAAGGCCCGGACGTCCTAGGAGGGGCTATTTGTTTAGCCGGTGGAGCCGAGGAGGAAGCTTCAGCCCGCCGCTTGTGTTGTTTCTCTCTCCTTTTCTCCCTCCTAGATTCCCTCTCCTCCTGAGCCAAGGTGGGAGGGTAAGTACCGGCCAGGGGAGCAGGGATAGAAGGCGGGACCACCGCAGTCGCAGCCGGTGCCACAGAGGGAGAAGAGGACGAAACCGAGTACGGGGGCAGAAGTCCTGCCAGAATCAGCTTCGACCTCCTGTCCCTCAAAGCCCTGGGGTTGAAGGCTGCACAAATTGTGCAACCCGAGGAGAGATGGTCAACCCCAAGGCAGATAACACACCGAGTGTGGCCATCCATTGGGGAGAGCTTATGGCCACACTCGGTGCATTTGGAAAAAATTGCTTTCGGGGCCTCAGACATGGTAACAAAGATAGGCCCAACCCACACACACCTTCACACACATGGGGGGAGGGGAAAGACTAAACTAACTAAAAGACAGAAAAATTACTAACAAGTTTAGCAATTTAACAGAAAAGGGGAAACAATACTTACTCTTCTATGGATTAAACTAAAAACTAGGTCAAAAAAAGGTACATTTTTATATATAACTCACGAAACCCTACGCTTGGAAACCTCATTATAGATGCTTGAATAAGCTGTGGCAAATGAGATCTGCGGACAGAGAGGGATGGCAGGGGGTATGGGTAAGGGGGAGGAGCTTGGAGCTCGGATCTTAGCTGGATAAAACTGCCGGCTCGGATCCGATACCCACAGGTTGATGAACAAATGAAGTTAACTACTTCAGATGTACAATTTCCCTTAAGAGCACACAGGGATTACAGTCACTCTGAGGCTGGTTTCTCCCTCTTTCTCCAGATCCCCAGTAGGACTCCCCATTGGCACAGCTATAGGGTTAAGATCACAGCCGAGTGGTCAAGCTAAAACCTCCAGCACTCTCTCTGTCTAATCAGTGCTTTGTGTCCCTGCCCAAATAGCTGACACACACACACTTTGTGATTTCATTTATATACAAAAACACAGACACTCATGGGAAAGGCTGGCACAGGTTTACTAGCTATGCCTCCTTCTGCCCAGACTATAAGGTAGTTATCACTGCCACCAACCAGCTTTTTATAAGTTACTATAAGGCCTTTACCAATGGGTAAACAATCCTACTGCGTAATGTTACTATTATCCAAATGGTAGTTTTTGACCCAGCACCAGGCTATTAGGAGTGGCCTGCAGAGTGTCACCAAATAGATATGCAAGTACCCTAAGAGCTTAAATATGTCTCACAAATATCAGCCACAAAGATAGTTTTAAATATATTTAATAATAAATAATAAAAGAACAAGACAATACTCAAATAACACAGTTACTTCAGAGTTCAAAATCACAGGAAATATGTTAAAACAATATTGCAAGACAGTCTCAAATAAATATAGAAAACATCTACACTAATCTTTACTATATTCCTATCTATATCTAAGAGAGACACTATGCCCTAAGTCTTACTTACAGACAACATGCAGGCAGAAGTGCTGAGTGGATGTTTTTAGGTCCAAGATAAGATACAAAATACCTAGTCTCTCTCTGAGAGAGTTCTTAAATTAATAATAAACATTACTGCTGGGTTAAATCGGATGACATCACTCTTTGTCACCTGACTTCAGTTCCCAGGCTGAACAGATACTAACAGAATTTTAGCATCTCTGTGTGAGAAGTACATATCTCTCAGATGTCTGTAGAACATGGTAGTTGTAAAACAAAAAAACACTTTTACATTTGAAACCTAGTAATTATTTCTGTTTCAAGACAATACAAAAACTTCTAGCTCTAGACATTGTGTCTGGTATTGAACTGAAATTGAGAGATAACACAATCGTAAAACACTTTCATTTCAACTTATTTTCTTGAAGTTTTGCAAGTTAACTCTATATGTTCCAGCTTCTACTTTTAACACATATATTTGCACAGGTATATAGTTTATATACATTTCTGGTCTTTTCCAGTAGGGTACACTGTGGACATATTCCTGAACCTCAGTACATAACATGCAGTTCAACACACACTTCTGCACCAGCAGTTTAATATACCCATAACATACAGTTCTCTTATTTGTAAGACAAGCATATGAATTATATTAATATTCACAGATGACATATGATTATTCACAAAATTCCAGATAACTGGGCTGGCAGTGTCACAACCATTATACCTAGCCCCAACCCCATCTCCTTGGATTGAGTGTGTCTGATGGTATTTGCTTTGCAAATGCAGGTCCATTAAAGCTATATTAGTGGAGGTTTTGCATGCCATGCATAGGTCACCTATCAGCCTATAGGATAAAGAATATAAGGTCAAGGCTTTGAGGCAGTCCAAATAGGACTTGTTTTCTAAACCATGTATTATTTTATGAGGAACCACTGTGGATGGTCTAGTTCACCAGTCCTGTGTTCTTTCTTTTTTGACAAAAAGCACCTTTATTAAATTATCACCTACGACATAAGCAATCTTATATTTGTATAAATGAAAAACAAACCATATTGACACAATTTTAGTTGCAAACATTATGCATCACAGACCCCATTGAGGCAACTGTAGTTGCAAACATTATACATCACTTATAATCTATCCAGTCATTGTCAGTTAAGCATTACACAGGTTCATAGGTTGGTACTAGGCTATCAGCCCTAGGGCCTATACAAGCCTAGCCATAACAATTCCCTGGCTATTTCTTCCCACATTATTTACTTTCCTGGACCCCTGTCTAGCAGGGTGACTGACGTGATCCCTGGGGTGAATTTCCGTTCTCCCATCCAATCGTCAAGGTTCCTCTTGAAGAGGGCCAAAGAGGCACTCTGCTTGACATGTATGGGCAATCTATTCCAGAGTCTGGGGAGTCTCTGGGTCAGGAACCTATCCCTCCAGCATGTTTTGTTTATTGTGATGACAAGGTTTAGATCCCTGGAGCATGTAGCTCTGAGGGATTGGGATTTCTTTAAGTGTAGCATGTCCAACAGCTCTGGGTTTGACATGGCCTTGTATGTTAAGCAGAGATTGCCTCTGAGTAGATGATATGTGACAGAGTATAGCTGGAGTTTTTTAAGGTGGTCAGCGTAGGGCATCTGCTTTAGGCCTGTGATTCTTTTAGTGAGGTATTTCTGAGGCCTTTCCAGTTGTTGCAGATGTCTTGAGAGGTGCATACCAAATGGGGCATTGTATTCTATAATGGGTCTAATGAGGGATGAGTACAGTGGGACAATGACCTCCTTTTTTCTGGATGAAAAGCCCTTCGTGATGAGGTGTGCCACATAGAAGGATTTCCTGACTGTTGTGGCGATGTGGTTATCGAAGGTGAGACCATTGTCCACCTGTGTCCCTAAGTCTCTTATCACACTTTCTGTGTTTAGTGTACTGCCACCTATATGGTAATTCATGGATACATGTTTTTCCCAAAGGGGATAACAATACATTTCTTGGCATTGAGCTTGAGCCCATGGCTCTGGCACCAAGCATCTGTTTCTGTAAGGCCCTTTTGTAGAGTATCCACATCATTTGGGGATTCACTAATGGCTCCCAGTTTGCAGTCATCTGCAAACTTTGTTAGCCAGAGTCCCTTAGTGTTGACCTGTACTTCAGAGAAGTAGATGCCAAACAACAGCGGCCCCAGGACTGAACCCTGAGGTACTCCACTTGTCAGTTGTCTGGAGCTGGATTTGGAGTCGGCTACTTTTACAGTGTGGGTTCTATCAGTAAGCCATTTAGCAACCCATTGGGTGACATAGGGATTAATGCCCAACTTAGTAAGTTTATCTATGATTCCAGAGTGGAGACTGATTCAAAGAAGTCAATCAGGTTCAGGAGACAAGATCGGCCCTTCACAAACCCAAACAAAATACTGTCTTCTTTTAAACCTCATTCCTCCTCTGCATATATTGTTCCCACAATTCCTTTTTGTCCCTATGTAGTTTGTTTTTCTCCAGTGTGATGAGTGTGGAATCTGATTGGCTAACTATAGAGTCCCCTATGACTGTGACTCTTCCCTCTTTGACAGTACATTTTGTGGGTCTTATGGGCTTAATATTGCTTTCCTGCTGACCCCTAGGTGATTTGTGTAGACTTGCAGTATGTGGGAGTGCAGAAGGAGTACGTTTCACCTGGTGTGCAGAAGGTTAATTTCTTTAACAGTATGTTGTACAGGGCTTTGACAATTTTTTTCCTTACACCCTAGCACAAGTTATAGGCTTAGTGGTGTGCTGTGACTGATATAGTATGATGAATGTATGATGCTTACAGATAGAGGGCTGATGTAAGAGGTTTACCTCCATGTTTCTTAAATATTTAGATCTGTTGTAGTTTTTACTATCAGTTGGTAGAAGCACTGAACAGTCAGTAAGCATAAGGCAGTTGTTAGTCTGCCTTAGAACACCTAATACAATCAGACTGGCCGCAGGCAGGTGAAAGTAGACCATTGAGCTATTTGTCCAGAGAGTGGAAGACAAGAGCTGGTTGGAGCACTAGGGGTGGAGGGGAACTGCCACAGAAGACCTTGAAGATTTATGGAGGATGTATTTAGTGTTATACTCTTAAAATAAAGTAGATTATGGCTAATCTAACAGTACGTAATGAAAAGACAGAAACAGGTTTCCCCAAGAATGATACATAGTAGTTATTTGCCTATCAGCTACTACCTGGCTACTACTAGTATTTGTCTCACCACAGATCTGTACAGATTGTAAATATGTCAATCAATATCTGATTTTTGCAAATAAAAGAGCCTCACAATTTTTAATAATTGCTGTGAGATCTTTTACATCCCTATAAGCTACCACCAGCTCAAGTAGATGGGACATTGGTATAATACCTCATATGAAGGACGACACACTTGGGAGGGCAGCATCCCCCTTATGCTGCACTGCAGTGTCAGCAATCAATCTGCCTGGTATGGGAATAAAACTCCCAGCCTTCTGCTCAAAATCCAAGTGTTCTACCTGGTCCAATCAGCTTCCAGGTGTTCTGCCTAGTCCCTTTCAACCTTAGAGCTTTCTCTGACTACTGCTTGTAGCTGCTAGAGGCCGCCAGTGATTTATGCTGTGGGCTACCAGTTTCACTGAGGATGGCTTTGCAATCTGATTCTATCCTAATGCCCTTTCTTTACTAGTAAAAAGTCTACCTGAGTTGCATGTTGGCCACTCTTGTATGTGATCTTGTGACTGTCTCTCTTGCTGAACTTTGAATTGGCCACCATGAAGGCATTTGCCTGACAGATGTCTAGAATGACCTCTCTTTCTATATTCCTGTTGTCCCACCCATGTGGACCCAGGCAGTCTTCAAACCCTATACTGTCTGTCCAGCTATGAACATTATGAACACCAACTCATGTTGCCCTGTTTCATCTAGCAGGTCCCCCAACTGCTGCCTGAACACATTCTCTTCCTCCTCATCACAATCCTGCTGGGAGTCACAGGCTGAAATTATGAATACTGTGCTATCTTTACACATAACTCCAACACTATTTCTAGTTTCTCCTGCCCCTAAGTAGCAGCCTCTAGATCTCAAGCCAAGGGGCTTTGCTGCACTTCTCTTCCACCTTGTCTCCTGGATACACAGGATGTCCAGTGTCCTCCTTATCATCATGGCATACACTTTCAGCATTCATCCTCTCAGTGAAGCTACGTTCAGTCTAGCAATCCTTAGTTTTGATGTTTGACAGGTTGATTAGTTTACATCCAATTGAGATATTTCTGGTAACCCAATCTGGGCAACTAAACACTGGCTATCCAGTAATTTAGTAACCCAGGGATGCTGGGCTTTATGCCAGTTACCCACTGATCAATAAAAGCACAGAGATCACTCCCACCATTAGCACAGCCATTAGCACAGGTCATTGGTGTAGGTCAAAGTAAGCCAGGTCCTCAACCCACTTATCACCAGTAAATACTCTTGCCCATTTTTTTCAGTAATAATGAACTTTTTATTAAATAAAGTTCACAGAAAATGCTGTAGCCTGTGAGACTCATGTAATAAATCTGTGCCAACAGAATTGTACAGAACACATTAGTTATTATGCAATGCAGCAAAAACAGCTGAATATGTATAACATTAAAAATTAAATGCTAAATATCTGTATGAAACTGAATGTTTACAACTCTATTTTAAATGCTCTTGAAATTAACCATTTTGTTGACGCCGGTTTTACTCTACACTTTGGCTAGCCCTGACACGTCATGCAGTCTGGGATTCATGTTCTCTTCTCTAGAGGATATTGTGTACCACAATTGATTCCTACATTTTTTTAAACAATGCTTTTGCTTTGACTCCATTCATTTGGGGGGGGGGTTGAAGTGGATACACTCACCATATTGTTTGGAGGAGGGAAGAAATGCACAGAGAGAGTTTGCAAACTCCACAGTTGCATTGGCCAGTGGTCAGGATTGAATCCTGTACCTCGTGCTTGGGAGGCAAAAATCTTAACCAGTTTTATAATTTATTACATATTGTAAATCTGTTGTGTGCCACAGGTTTAATTTTTAACACTGGCTGGCACATTACAAGGTTAGGAATTTCATGTGGTATACATTGCCATATACTGTCTTAAAATATTGATCAAATGGGGAAAATGTTTAACACTTACTAATAGCTTGCCAGCTACTTTAACTTGCTACAATCTTTGCTACAAATTTCAGAAGGCTAATTACAGTGCACGTGTGCTGGAAAAGCTAAAAGCTGTATTTCTGACCTCCATTTAAAGACAAATATCATAAATGTACCTCATTTCTTCTGCACTTTTGTACTTATTGTTGCCTATTGATTTCTGCAGTTTTTAGCATTATTTAAAGAAGCTTTTATTTAAGTTCATAGGTAAGTACTAGGCAATCAGTCTACAGATCATTACAAGCCCTGCCAAAAATCCCTATTCAGTTCCCTCTAGCTTCAAGGGCAGCAAGACAAGATAGACCAGGACAGAATTTGAGGCTTCCCATCCAGTTAACAAGGTTTACCTTGAAGGTGGCAGGTATGCTATGCTGCCTGACATTTACTGAACGTTTGTGTCAGAGCTGAGGGATACATTGGAATATGAACCTATCATGCCAGCATGGCTTATTTAACTGTAGATGAAGGTTTAATTAATTTAACAGAGTATTTGATGTGCCATTAGTTCTGTGGAGGAATAAAACCTTTAATGGCTATAAAGGCTAGATAAAGATCTTCACCGAGGAGTCTGTAATAGTCTGAAACCAAGAAAGACCTGTCAGTTTCTCATGATAAGTAAGGTTGTTAAGGCCACTGTTCTTTTTAGTTATGAATCTCTGAGGTCTCTGAAGTTGTGTGATATGATTACATAAATACATGTTAAAAGGTGCATTATATTCAATAGTGGGTCTGATAAGATTTGAGTAAAGGGAAATTAAGACTTCTCTAAATCTACTAGAAATCAGTTAAGCCAGATAAAAGACTTTCTGAACTAATGTGGAGACACAATAGTCAAATTATAAGGAGTTATCAACAAGATTGTTGACATCCCTTACAACAGTGTCTGATTGGAGGGATACATCAGCTGCATGTCAAGTGAAACTGTTTTGTTCACTAACAAAAAGTATGCTACATGTTTTACATTTAATTAGACATCAGTGCCTTTGCATCAGTTGTTGACATGGTCTAACTCATGCTGGAGCAATTGTGAGTCAATTGAAGATCACATAACAATATTTAATGTATAGTTGAATTAACCTTAGGTTAGGAGTGCAAACCCAAAGGTCTAAAAAACAGATGCCAAATAGGAGACTCACCATTGTGCCCTATGGTAGACCATTGGTAACTGTTTTCCCTTCAGAAGTGGCATGCTCAACTCCAACTACATGGGTTCTGTCACACATCCTGTTAGCTATCCTCAACACAATATATAGATTTATATTCAGCTTTACAAATTTATCAGTAAAGGCCTACATGGGGAATAGCATAAACCCAACGGTTACCAACATTTAAAATCTTAGTATATGTACTTATAGTAGCAAGAAAAGTATTAAAAATTGGATGGCATTCTGCTGACCTCTTCTTAGGTTCTACTAATCATTTTGCTTATGTTAGCAGGAACCAAGAAATGAAGTAATAAGACAAAAATGATTACTGCAGTCATCAAAGCAACAACAAAACAGGAATGTCAGGCTGAATGTGGTTGAACTGGATTTTCAAGCATGTTTAAATATGAATCCTTCTCTTGAAGAACAGTGTGCTGTTGAGTTCCAAATAGTAACATGATAAATCTTGTAAGTGTACAACTCCCATGAACAGCGCTTGGTCGCCTGCTCAGGGAAAATGTCTTTTTCCAAAGTTTGTAAACTGCTAAATATTTGGTTTACACTTGATTTCTCTAGTTTTTCATTTGGTACAAGTGGAAACAACTTCATCATCTGATAAGGTTGGGAATGCGATGGGGACATGTAAGCTTCCCTCATTTGGCACTGTCTTTCTGACATGTGAATCCGGATTGAAGGTCCCTAGAGTAGAATGGCTGTTACAGTTACAAGTAGCATGAGGTATGGTCCTTTCCATCTATGCTGGAGGGCATGTTTTCTGGAAAAGGAATGTATATAGACTCAGACTTCAGGTCTGACATCATGTAAATTGTTCGGATAAGGCTGCTGCTTCCCTGCAATGACCTGTGAGTGGAAATGCTGTAACACAGAAATCAATTGGTTGTAATTATTAAATATGGATTCATGAGTGTTCTGCAAGTCAAGATTTTTAGGCAAAGGAGTGGCTGACATCTGCATTGGGCGACCAGTGAGAATTTCATGAGTGGAAATTTTCTTGGTGCACTAACTGCATTTCTAATGCTGAATAAAGGTAATGGAAGGGCTTCTGGCCATTTCAACCCAGTCTATGTGGTAAATTGTGTCAGCTTTGTTTTCAAAGTTTGATTTACTCTTTCTACTATACCTGAAGCTTGAGGTCTATGTGGGCAATAATATTGAATATTTACTCTAAATACCTGACAAATTTGCTGTACAATTTGGCTCGTAGAATGAGTGTCAAGATCTGATTGAATGTGATGCGGTACCCTAAATTGAGGAATTAATTCATGTAACAGTTTTTTTTGCTACAGAAGTAACATCATAAAAAACATCAACAATTAGTAAAATGTACTTAAAATGTATCACACTGAGGCAATTTAATAAAGTCCCATTAAATACAACAAAATGGACCCCATGGCTTCTTAATATGCTGTGTGGGGACTTCAACAGATTTAGAAATGTTATAGGCTAAACAAATATTACAAGTATTTACAAAATTCTGAGCAACTTCGGAAGCGTAAGGGCCATACCAGTCAGTTAACAATTGTTTAACGATGGCATTCTTTCCCAAATGGGAAGGCAAATGGTAAGCCCATATCAACTGAGGTAAAAATGCATGTGAGGCTACTAACCTTCCATCCAGATGGGGCCAAAGTGAGTCCAGAGAACGGCAGCAGCCATCACATATCCATCTTACCCTTTTGGGGTTCTCCGCTTGATTTGGAAATGACATCACTTCTTGTAAAGACACAGGTACATCCTCAACTTGAATAGGCTGCAGAAAAGAAGCCTGAACAGGATTTAATAATGCAGCCGGCTTTGCTGCCCTATCAGCAAAATCATTCCCTCTACTTTCAAAAGATTCATTATTCTTATGAGCAGCACATTTAACCACAACTATTTCTTTTGGTAACAACAATGCTTCTAAATGTTCATGTACAAAAACTGATTTTTTTTTTATAGTGGTTCCAGCTGAAGTTAAATAACCTTGTTCTCTCCATAAAGTTCCAAACTCATGTACCACTCTGCACCTGTACCTATAGCGTGATACCACTCTACACCCATACCTATAGTGTGATACCACTCTGCTCCCGTACCTATAGTGTGATACCACTCTGCACCCACATCTATAGTGTGATACCACTCTGCATCCATACCTATAGTGTGATATCACTCTGCGCCCGTACCTATAGTGTGATACCACTCTGCTCCCGTACCTATAGTGTGATACCACTCTGCACCCACCCGTACCTATAGTGTGATACCATTCTACACCCATACCTATAGTGTGATACCACTCTGAACCCGTACCTTATAGTGTGATACCACTCTATACCCGTACCTATAGTGTGATACCACTCTGCACCCGTACCTTATAGTGTAATACCACTCTATACCCATACCTATAGTGTGATACCACTCTGCACCCATACCTTTTAGTGTGATACCAGTCTATACCAGTACCTATAGTGTGATACCACTCTGCATCCATACCTATAGTGTGATACCACTCTGCACCCATACCTTATAGTGTGATACCAGTCTATACCAGTACCTATAGTGTGATACCACTCTGCACCCATACCTATAGTGTGATACCACTCTGCACCCGTACCTTATAGTGTGATACCACTCTGCACCTGTACCTATAGTGTGATACCACTCTGCACCCACATCTATAGTGTGATACCACTCTGCACCTGTACCTATAGTGTGATACCACTCTGCACCTGTACCTATAGTGTGATACCACTCTGCACCCACCCGTACCTATAGTGTGATACCATTCTACACCCATACCTATAGTGTGATACCACTCTGCACCCGTACCTTATAGTGTGATACCACTCTGCACCCACCCGTGCCTATAGTGTGATACCACTCTGCACCCATACCTTATAGTGTGATACCACTCTATACCCATACCTATAATGTGATAACACTCTGTACCTATACCTATAGTGTGATACCACTCTGCACCCATACCTTATAGTGTGATACCACTCTGCACCCATACCTATAGTGTGATACCACTCTGCCCCTGTACCTATAGTGTGATACCACTCTGCACCCATACCTATAGTGTGATACCACTCTGCCCCTGTACCTATAGTGTGATACCACTCTGCACCCATATCTATAGTGTGATACCACTGTGCATGCATACCTATAGTGCGATACCACTCTGCCCCTGTACCTATAGTGTGATACCACTCTGCACCCATACCTATAGTGTGATACCACTGTGCATGCATACCTATAGTGTGATACCACTCTGCACCCACCCGTGCCTATAGTGTGATACCATTCTGCACCCATACCTATAGTGTGATACCACTCTGCACCCGTACCTTATAGTGTGATACCACTCTGCACCCATACCTATAGTGTGATACCACTCTGCACCCACCCGTGCCTATAGTGTGATACCACTCTATACCCAGTACCTTATAGTGTGATAGCACTCTATACCCATACCTATAGTGTGATACCACTCTGCATCCATACCTTATAGTGTGATACCACTCTATACCCGTACCTATAGAGTGATACCACTCTATACCCAGTACCTTATAGTGTGATACCACTCTATACCCGTACCTATAGAGTGATACCACTCTATACCCAGTACCTTATAGCATGATACCACTCTATACCCAGTACCTTATAGTGTGATACCACTCTATACCCGTACCTATAGAGTGATACCACTCTATACCCAGTACCTTATAGCATGATACCACTCTATACCCAGTACCTTATAGTGTGATACCACTCTATACTGCACCTATAGAGTGATACCACTCTATACCCAGTACCTTATAGCATGATACCACTCTATACCCAGTACCTTATAGTGTGATACCACTCTGCATCCATACCTTATAGTGTGATACCACTCTGCACCTACATCTATAGTGTGATACCACTCTGCACCTACATCTATAGTGTGATACCACTCTGCACCTGTACCTGTAATGTGATACCACTCTGCACCTGTACCTGTAATGTGATACCACTCTGCACCTGTACCTGTAATGTGATACCACTCTGCACCTGTACCTGTAATGTGATACCACTCTGCACCTGTACCTGTAATGTGATACCACTCTGCACCTGTACCTGTAATGTGATACCACTCTGCACCTACATCTATAGTGTGATACCACTCTGCACCTGTACCTGTAATGTGATACCACTCTGCATCTGTACCTGTAATGTGATACCACTCTGCACCTGTACCTGTAATGTGATACCACTCTGCACCTGTACCTGTAATGTGATACCACTCTGCACCTGTACCTGTAATGTGATACCACTCTGCACCTGTACCTGTAATGTGATACCACTCTGCACCTACATCTATAGTGTGATACCACTCTGCACCTGTACCTGTAATGTGATACCACTCTGCACCTGTACCTGTAATGTGATACCACTCTGCACCTGTACCTGTAATGTGATACCACTCTGCACCTGTACCTGTAATGTGATACCACTCTGCACCTGTACCTGTAATGTGATACCATTCTGCACCTGTACCTGTAATGTGATACCACTCTGCACCTGTACCTGAAATGTGATACCACTCTGCACCTACATCTATAGTGTGATACCACTCTGCACCTGTACCTGTAATGTGATACCACTCTGCACCTGTACCTGTAATGTGATACCACTCTGCACCTGTACCTGTAATGTGATACCACTCTGCACCTGTACCTGTAATGTGATACCACTCTGCACCTGTACCTGTAATGTGATACCACTCTGCACCTGTACCTGTAATGTGATACCACTCTGCACCTGTACCTGTAATGTGATACCACTCTGCACCTGTACCTGTAATGTGATACCACTCTGCACCTACATCTATAGTGTGATACCACTCTGCACCTGTACCTGTAATGTGATACCACTCTGCACCCGTACCTGTAATGTGATACCACTCTGCACCTGTACCTGTAATGTGATACCACTCTGCACCTGTACCTGTAATGTGATACCACTCTGCACCTGTACCTGTAATGTGATACCACTCTGCACCTGTACCTGTAATGTGATACCACTCTGCACCTGTACCTGTAATGTGATACCACTCTGCACCTGTACCTGTAATGTGATACCACTCTGCACCTGTACCTATCGTGTGAATATATAGGAACAGTTTTCCCTTTAGCTAACTTACAAGCCTCAGTAATAGCTACAAGTTCAGCAGTCTGAGCTGAAACATTTCCCTGCAATTGTCCAGTTAATACATTTTGATCAGATGTGCATAATGCAAAGGCTGCTATTAACACTCCATCTTCTTTTCTGATGCAGGAACCGTTCACAAAAAGAATCAGCTCAGGGTTTTATAAAGGAGCATCTTTCAAGTCAGACCTTGGAAGAAGCACATTGTTAACAACAAAAACACAATCATGAAGGACTCCTTCCTCAGCAGTGGGAATCAGAGAAGCTGTATTCAGTGGCTGACATCTGATAATCTGCCAAGAAGGATTATTTAAAAGAGCTAAGTCATATTTACTAAGTCTAGAGGCAGATAAATACTGTGTTTTAGTTCTCAGCAGTAAAGCATCTATGGATGTGGTACTTTAAGAAAAGTATCTTGCCTTAATGTTAATGCCATGGCCATGTCTACTAATCTAGGAGTAGCAGCCACTGTCCTGAGACAATGGGGGAGGGCAGCTGCGACTGGATCTAAATTTGTAGTATAATAAGCAACTGATCGAAAACCTTCACTTCTTCATTGTGCTAAAAGATCTAATGCTACTTTATTTAGTTCACAACAAAATAAAAAGAACATGTTTGAATAATTAGGTAAGCCGAGGATTCAAAAGAGGTGTTTTAAGCTGAGTAAATGCCTTTTCATGATGCGAGTGCCAAGACAGGGGCTCTGGAATATCTTTTCTTAAACGTTCTAACAAAGGTTAAGACTACTTATGCATAATTTGAAATTCATTGCCTACAATATCCTGTCAACCCTAAAAATGCTCTAAGCTGTTTTAAAGTTGATGGTCGCAGAGCCACCTGTACTGCAGTAACTCTGGAAATCAAAGATATGCCATGCCCCTTCTGAAATAAGATGTCCCACCTGCGTTTGCTATAACTGAAATATCTCTGGAAGGAAGATATGCCCCACCTCTTCTGAAATAATATGTCCCACCTGTGTTTTCCATAACTGAAATAACTCTGGAGGGCAAAATATGCCACGCCCTTCTGAAATAAAATGTCCCACCTGGTTTACCATAACTGAAGTAACTCTGGAAGGAAGATATGCCCCGCCCCTTCTGAAATAAGATGCCCCACCCGCGTTTGCCACAACTGAAGTTTAGCTCAGTTTACTTTAAACTGTAACACAGCTAATTTAGTTAAAAGAAAAATAGCATCCTGCTGGCAATCAGATGTGGTATTAGAAGCTAACAGAAGACCATCTACATATGTACCAATGTAGATCAACAGTGGAACTGTATCTTATCCAACTGTCTTTTAATTTTTCCTGAAAATAAAGTAGGTGATTCTACATACCCCTGGGGTAAGCATGTCCGTGTATGTTGCTGTCCCTTATATATGAAGGCAAACAGATACAGACTAGCAGGATGCATGGGAATAGAAAAGAAGGCTGATGAAATATCAATCACTGAAAAAGTAGTAGCAGTAGGGGGAATCATAGTCAATATGGTAGCTGAATTAGGTAATACAGGAAATGCCAGTATTACTATAGCATTTGCGACTTTAAGATCTTGTACAAATCTGGAAGTGTCCTTACCTGTTTTTTTTTAACTAGGTGCATTACATGGACTTCTAGTAGGTACAATACTGCCTTGTAACAATGCTGAGATTACTGGTTCAATTCCCAGCTCTGCTTCTGCAAAAAGGGGATATTGTGCTACCACAGGTAAAGATTCACAAGATTTTACTATTATCTGAACTGGTGTGCATCCCTGATGAGACCCACTTCATTATCATGAGTAGTCCATAATTGTGGCAGTACCACATCGAGCAATGAATCTCTCGCTAGCTCTATAATATTTTCTTCATTTCTGAAAACAGAAAAGAGCATGTCTTCATCTAATATGCTATTAATTGCAGACATTTGGACTGCCAGGGACTCATTAGGAGCATTTAAAAACACAACATCAGGTGTACAATATACAGTGCATTGTAGTTTGCATAAAAGAGCTCTTCCTAACAGGTTAAGTAGTGCTGAGTTTCCTAAAACGTGTTGCTCTTTCAGGAGTCCTAACTAAATAGGTAGTGAAGTTGTTTTAGGATAGTTCAAAGGGACTCCTGCTACCCCTATTCCTTGTACCAAGGTATGTAATAGGGGATGATTCTCTGCAGCTGATACAATTAAGATAGACTTAGACGCTCCAGTCTATATAAGAAAAGGAATGTTTGTATCTTGAAGTTTAATGTTAACAAAGGGTTGCTTCTGATCTATTGGTAACAAAGAAAGTAGCTGTCATTCCTGTTCATGCCTTTCCTATTTATCCTGCTGCCATGCAGTTTCCCACATTGAGGGTTGTTGTCGTCTTACAGTATGAGGGGGCTGATTGTGGTACCTGTCCTGAAAATGGGTTGGTGGGCTGTGTTGGCGAAGTTATTGTTTGCAAAAATGGACAAGTATCATGCCAGTGACTACCTTGCCCACAATTAAAACATAGATTTGAATTTATTTATAGGATTCTGAAAATTTGGAACAATATTGTAACAGTTCGGGACTTGTCTTTGCTCAGAATAATTCTGTGGAAACTGACTTTGTGTTTGAAAGAATTTAGGTCTATTTCGTCCCCCTCTACCACCTCTATTTTTGCCTCTACCTGCAGTGGCAATGTTAAACTGTTGAAGCTGAATATTCATGAGCTTCCTTTGTTTTTTCTTTTTCTTCCTGAGCGAGGGTGTCTGCTAAATATTGTTCCTGATTACAATTTCATATAGCCTAAGCTTGGCCAGTTTAAACAAAGTTTTTTCAATTGCTCCCTAACAGAAAGTAGCAATCCTTGTACAAGAGCAGCCAATATCTCAGTTGCAGCTGCTCCCTCTGTAGGTTCAGGATGCCCTGAAAAAGCTTCAAATGCATCTGTCATTCGTGGTAAATGAGCATGTACTGATCGTTCCTCTTTTTGAAGACCCATTTTTTATTCGTGACCAGTTTGGCACTGGCGGACAAACAGCAGTAATAGCTTTTATTAGATTTTTTTCTAGCAATATTGAAAGCATCTGTATCTGTGTGTTGAAGAATACTACTTGAGATATTGGCATGGTCCAAATCTTTTTGAATAAATCTGCTGATATAGAACCCTTCACCTCTACCTATAAATCTTCTATAGTTGGATTCTGCAACTGAACATATCCCTCCAAAATTCTAGCATATTTCCCTGAATGAGTACATATTGATGGGAGGGAAACTAAAATTGTCTGAAAGCCAACAGCTGTCCTAGGACAGACAACATTAATAGTAGAAGGTGCTTCTTCATCCCTTCCAACGGCAGGGTTTGGAACTTGCCGGAGGGGGTGTAACTGGGTAGTTATTTTGAAAGTTTGATTGCCATCCTCTGAAGCAGTGTCTTAAGTACAAGAATCTAAAGTAAGTTTTTTAGGATAAACACTGCCATTTTCATGTAAGTAAAACTTGAGTAGCATATTTCTTTAAACGTGTTGTGTGTTTCTTAGCGAAATAAAATATTTTCCTGTTTTGCCGAAGAAGGCATAATACTACTTGTGAAATTCACATTTTTGATTTAGTATAAGAAGTCACAGAAGGTGGTTTAGTACATAAGATGGTAGAGGACTTTTCTGTATGACATCTGGAAGGGAGAGGGTCAGAACGTTGGTTATCAGGAGAAGGTATACACGGAGAATCTCTGTTGTGGAAGAAATTGAATCAATTTGTTCTGGGGCATTATTAGGTCGTGGTGGTGCTGTAGGGAATACTAAGCAGTCATCATCTGATAATTTAGGGTGGCTAATTTGCATTTTATTTAATTCCTTGAATGGATATAAACAATTGTCATCTAAGCTATCTGTTTTTTGTAAGGCATTAACGGTTTTATTTGCTGCCTGCAACTGTATTTTTAGTTTAGCAGTGTTATCCTTTGAGTTACGAACAACAGAGTAATTTTCTCTATTTTTAGAGTCTACCTGCCAACCATTAAATGCTGACTAGCAGCTCGCAGGTATCTTTTTTTTCCTTTTTCCTTAAACTTCTGTTGTAACTTAAGTAAAATATCTTTATCAAAAGTTCCTGCAGGTGGAAAAAAATAATTTATCATTTTTAGTGAGCTCTTGCCATTTATCTAAATATAAACAATGCTCATACATGTACCTGTATGTGTCCTGGAAGACATACTATCCTGGACATCCCAAACAACCAAATGCCAGCTCTCCACCCATATTCAGTCCCATTGTATTATGATAGAATGCATAACTTTTAATCTAATTGCCTCTCGCATACAATATTATATTTGTTTTTAACAAATTCTCACTCGCATACTAAGCTCATGCTCATACAAGAAAATCTTAACTTGAGAAGTAATTAAGTCCTGCCAAGACTGAAAAGAGATAACAGTGCAGCTGTATGTTACCACAGAAGAAAATTCACCAGACAGAACACTGTCACTGGGCTCTGAAAGGTAATTTCTGATGTGGCAGCTCCAGATGATTATGAAAAAAATCAGAGTCCCGAGGAACCAAACTGTTATGGTCATGAATGAAATACTTCAGTCTTTAGCAGGATAAAATCACATTTTAATTAGACCCACATATATGTGGGAGACAAGGCTTTCATCACCCTGCCTCCCAGAAAATCAGCAATACTTATCGAGGAACAACAAACTGTTACAAAATATTTTATCACTAAATTATTGCCACTGACCAAGCAGAAATATGCTAAATGTATAAAAAAGAATATTGCATGCTTTCTTTACCTCAATGTGATGTCCCTAAACACCTGTTCATGGTTCTGGTAATGTATGAGTGCTGCGTATGTCTATTTGTTCATATTTATGAAACTTTCAGTGATTTGAAGGTGCACAAGCCTTTCAACTGACTAACGATTTGAAGAAAAAAAAAAAAACTTTATAAGTGAACTGCATGAAAGTGTCAGCACCAAACATAAAAAGACATTACTAAAGCACTAGATCTAGTGGTTCCTATAGTCCTCCTCATACTAATGCATGTAATTTTATTAGATATTGCGTTATAGTAAAACCTGCTTCATAAAGCTGCTCCCTCATACATCACAAAACATGTGATCTGCTGCTTTATTCACTCCCATCCATTCTTCTTCATTCCCCTAGCACCCAGCATACATAAAATATAGTTTCTATTCATTTAAGTAGTCTTGCCATCCTCCGCTTATACATACACCTAGTCCCAACTAATTTTGTATTCCTGGACACCCTGCACGAATACATTAATCTCTGTCCTATTTCATCTAACTTGTTACATCCAACAAAACATAAGGAAAACTCACAAGAAATGAGGACTTCTGTACAGAAATAGGCACTTCCTAAGCACTGCAACCAAAGTTATCCTGGCTAAAACTTTCCTGCTTCACTCCCTATTCTATGGTGCCACTATTCTAACCAACTTCTAAACCTCCACTAAGTCCAAAGGAACAGTGCTATAATAAAGTCGCAAAGTATGCCACAACTCTAAATACCACACACATCACCGTAAACTACTGCATGAACTAAACTGGCTTGAACTCTCCCAACCAAATTGCATATGGAATTCTCTCACCCTAGCTTTTAGATCTATCCCAGGCCTTGCACTCTTCAAAGCCTCTTTAAAAGAATACCTAAATAACACATGGTGCTGCCCCTGTACAACTCCAGGTTAAACTTTCCTCAACCTTAGCTAACAGTCTAGCCAGACTCCTCCTCTCTTTCTCTCTCTTTAAACTCCCACTAAGTTTGTGTAGCCCCACCCCTTTTCTCTTTTTGAACCTTAAACTCTCACTCAGTCTGTATTATCCTTTTCTCTCCTTTAACTCCCATTCAGTCTGCACTTCTGAATTATTATTGTCCTTATGTGAACCTTTGTGAAGTTTTCATGTAGGATTTAGAGTCATATGATCACATTTCCAATGTAGCGTTGTTTACTTTTAACATATGAGAAACTTATTCTAACTCCCATCCACTCTGTGCTGTTACCCTGTAAATTTAGTTGTTTAATTAGAACTTCTTCTTCATCCTTTGGCTGTTCCCATTAGGGGTCACCACAGAGGATCATCGGTCTGCAGAATGATTGGCAGTGGAGTTTTTACAGTGTCAAGTTGCTATCCTGGCACCCAGCCTTCACAGAAGGCAGTAACACATACACACACACACACACACACACACACACACACACACACACACACACACACACACACACACACACACACACAACACAACACACACACAACACACAGACACTCAAACCAGACACTCAAACCTAGGGCCAACACACACACACACACACACACACACACACACACACACACACACACACACACACACACACGCACACACCTAGGGCCAACTGAGAAAGTCCAATCCACCTACTGCATGTCTTTGGAATGTAGGGGGAAACCGGAGCACCTGAAGGAAATCCACATGATCACAGGGAGGACATGCAGACTCTGCACAGTTTAATTAAAACTCTTAAGACGTTTATTGGATTATAACGGAGTGCCAAGATCACATGTCCCAAGTTATGTTGACTGTTCATGATTTTACAAAAAGTTTAGTGTAATAGGGTTGAAAGGTGGCCTAATGGTTAAGGTGTTTGCCTTACAAACACAAGATGCAGGGTTTGAGTCTCACAAGGGATAATTGGCTAGGCTTAAAATGGCTTGCAAGAGCAGTTAGCCTAGTACTATCTATGAACCTAATGAATTTCATAGTCATGAACATGTTGTAATGTCTGAATGTGAAGTATGTTTTAAATGTCTGTATGTGAAGCTTTCCTCCTTGGACCTCCGCTGAAAATGGGTTCTGTTGACCCAGTCGGACTATCTAGGTAAATAAAATAAATAAATAATGCTTGGTCAGCAAAGTTACACATCTTTGCCTTAAAAAGAGAATGTTCCACTAGTTAATCTTCAAATCAGAAAAATCTACTGATTTCTGTTTCTATTTTTAAATCTAATAAAGAATAGGCTATGCTTTATTTATTATTTCAATTATTTTTAATCACATGAAGCAAATAAGAATGCTGATACAATAGAAATGCTGTTTCATCAGAAGAGAAATGTAAAACAACAACTGGTACTTTCTCATGGCTCCTGTAACTACATACATCACCACTTTCAGTCACATGCATTTACCTTCAGTTTAACACTTTACACCCCCTATTTTATTTTCTACTACTCTGCATTTTCACTTATTAATCGCCCGCCCAGAACATTCATGTGTTGTGACAGCAGTCTGATACCTCTGTACTGCCCACATTTGTGGATGTCCCCTTTGTTCTTGTACACTGTCACAGGTATGCTTATTCTACAGCCATATGGAACATGCCTTTCTCTCCATACTACCATGAATACCCTCAGGTGCTTGTATATGCTGATCTGGACTGTAAAATCTGTGTGTGGAGAGGAAGGTTTTCTATTGTGTGTACATGTTGTGTAACAAGTACAAAACATGGAGTGACCTCCTCTGGGTAAGAAATACAGATAAACACATGGATATGCAAAATTAGTATTTAGTTGTTCGATTCTGCAATCAAAAGGAATCAAACCTAGTAGGTGTGTTTTTTTGGGGGGGTTGGTTTGTACTTGTAATTTTGGGGGGGCATATCTCTCTGGGAATAAGGAACAAATCTCAACAGAAACTGGGACAAATCAACAAATAATCAGGGACATTTTTTTAAATATTAGTTCCAATGACATAAGAAATTGACAGAATAAGATAATGTGATGTAATATACATCTGAAGAAAAAGAAATCACTAACTCTAATTATTATCATTATTTATTAGGTGTAATACACCACTTTTTCTCAAAATTCTCCAATTTTAGGAGAGATTAAGAGATACAGAGCAGTGATAACAATAACTTCTATGCAGAAAATTCTCATTCCCCCCCACACACCTGGTGCATCGTTAGTAGAAAGGTGGCAATTCATCTTCTACTGAGCAAAGCAGTCGGACGTTAATGTAACAGATGAATTACATACCCATAATCCAAAGCGAGTGTGTGACAGTTAATTTAAGTTCTGATGCTTAAGGAATATTGATGAGGCTAGCGTGGAGATCCATATGAATATTCATGAAGTATTAAACACACCATGGCTTGAGTGGTGGCAGGTGGCATTTGATGGGGTTACAAGGATTCACAATAACCCTTAGTGATTTACTAGAAAATGAAAAAGAGTATAAAGGACAGGGTGAATATGATGCAAGAATTAAGGAAACTCTCTAATTTTAATGTAGTCCAATTCATCTCTATTCTATCCACCATTGACTGCTCCATCCTTAAACAAATTCCTCTCAATGATGCACTTACTAAGTTCAATAGCATCTTCCTGAATACCCTGAACTCCCTTGCTCCCTCTAGGAAGGTTAGAATAAAACCCAATTATGCTCCCAGGCTCTTAAAAAAAAAAAAAAAAAAAAACACAAGTCCCTTATGCTAAAAAGAGATAGAGCTTAAAAAAACTGGATCAAAACAAAGGAATTACCTCTGTTACATAATTATACACACCAAGCCTGGATCAAACAAAGGAATTACCTCTGCTGTATAATTACAGACACCTCAGAAATCTTACAAAAATAAACCAATAATGACAAAAAGTCCTTTTATAACTCTGCCCAATTCAATAACAAATCCAACCCTCGCAAGTTCTGGTATACTATTAACAAAATTTTCTCTCCAGGCTGCCCCTCACCTCCCTGCCCTACCCAAATACATCTCCTCTGGAAACTGCTTCTCTTCTCAATAAACACTTTACTGAAACCATTCAAACACTCATACCTTCCAACTGTAACACAACTTTTCTGCCTACCCCTCCCAATCCTTCTAACAAACAACTATTTTCTTTACATCTGGTTCCTACTTCCTACATCAGATCTCTTCTTCACAAACTCAAACCCTGCTCTCCCTCTACTGACAATCTACCTCCTACCTTCCTCAAACTTGCTGCTGACTCCATTGCATATCCGTTATCTATACTAATCAATAGCTCTATTCAGGAATCCATCATCCCTACCTTATGGAAATCCTTTTTCACTATTCCCTGCATAAATGTGGAAACTCTATAGACCCATATGACTACCAACATATAGCTATTCTATCTCCCTGCTCTAAGATTGTCGAAAAATGTATCCACTCACAACTACTCAGCTACCTTCTCCTCCAGCATAACCTCCTTACTCCCACTCAGCATGGTCTCCATCCCAACCACAGCACAACTACTGCCCTCTTATCCTTTACACATATCATTGCCGTGGCCCTAGACAATAACAAACTCATATCATGTCTCTTCCATGACCTTTCCAAAGCTTTTGATACAATCTTCTATCCCCTACTGCTATCTAAACTTGCAGATCTCAATCTATCTTCTTCCTCCCTTACCTGGTTCTCCAGTTAGTTATCCAGCAGGCAGCAATTTGTTAAATGGCTCTCTTCCACTTCTCCATTCATACCTGTCCCAACCGGGGTACCACAAGGTTCCATCCTGGGCCCCCTCCTATTTAATGCCTTTACCAATGATCTCGATACTTCTTGTAAACAATCCTCCCTCATCCAATATGCAGACAACTTGACTCTTATCTCCATCTCAGACAATATCTCCAATCTCCACACTCTTATTCAACAGGCCTTCCTATCCACTGAATAGTGGTTGTCCAGGAATCTACTCATTCTCAACCCTAAAAAGACCAAACTCTTATTATTTTCCCCGATCTCTCTCTCTCTCTCCTCAAATCCACCTTTACTATTACTTCCTCCAATAACACTGTTATCCAACCTAAAGCTCACACTAAACTTCTTGGGGTCATAGGTTCATGGGTTCATAGGTTCGTACTAGGCTATCTGCCCTAGGGCATTTATAAGCCTAGCCAGACTGTATGTGGCTTACACCACCCCTTAGGATGAGAATACTACACCCTTTTAGGGTTTAGTTTACTATGCCTCTGTCTAGTAGTGACACAGAGATGACCCTCGGGGTAAACCTATGATCTCCCATCCACTCATCAAGATTTCTCTTGAATAGAGTCAGTGAGGGGCTCTGCCTAACATGGACTGGGATTCTGTTCCAGAGTGTAGGGAGCCTCTGGGTTATGAATCTGTCCCTCCAGCACGTCCTATTTATTTCTGTGTTGAGGTTTAAGTCACTTGTTCTCATGGCTCTGATGGATTTGGATTTTCTGAGGTGGAGCATGTCCATTAATTCAGGATTGGACATGGCCTTGTACGTCAGGCACAGATCACCTCTGAGTAGGTGGTATGTGACTGAATAGAGCTGGAGTTTTTTCAGTCGGGAAGCATATGACATATAAGACCCTTTATCCTCTTGGTTAGGAACTTTTGGGGTCTTTCCAACTGCTGCAGGTGTTGGGTGAGATACATCCCAAATGGGGTATTGTACTCAATCATTGGCCTGATAAGAGAAGAGTACAGGGGCACAATGACCTCTCTTGATCTAGATGTGAAACCCTTCATGATAAGGTGGGCAATATAGAAGGTCTTCCTAGCCACTTTGGCAATGTGAGTGTCAAATGAGAGGTTACTGTCAACCTGGGTCCCTAGGTTCCTGATTACCTCTTCCGTACTTAATGGATTACCGCCTATGTGGTAATTTGTCGGTACCTTGTTTTTCCCAAAGGGTATGACTATACATTTTTTGGCGTTCAGCTTAAGGCCATGGCTCTGGCACCAATTATCCATTTCTATGAGGCATCTCTGAAGGATGTTTGTGTCCGCTGGAGTATCAATTATGGCGCCCAGTTTGCAGTCATCTGCGAACTTTGTCAGCCACAATCCTCCTATGTTTGCCTGTACTTCAGAAAAATAAATGCCGAACAAGAGGGGTCCCAGGACTGAGCCCTGTGGGACACCGCTTGTGACTGGCTTAGAGTCTGACATAGCTCCAGCAAATCTGACCCTGTGGGTTCTGTCCTTGAGCCAGTTTGCAACCCATCTTGTGACATATGGGTTTACATTTAAGCTGGTGAGTTTGTCTATGATGCCCGAGTGGGGTATTGTGTCAAAGGCTTTTGCAAGGTCAAGGTAGGCTGTGTGAACTGCCTTACCCTCATCCATGGCCTTAGTGACTGTTTCAAAAAAGTCAACCAAGTTCAAAAGGCAGGATCTGCCCTTGACAAAGCCAAATTGAGTAGGATCCAATGTCTGTAGGTCCCCAATGTCTTTGTTTATGAGTTCCATAATGATCCTCTCCATAGCTTTGCAGACCAGGCTCGTCAAGCTTATGGGGCGGTAATTTCCAGGGTCCATAGAGGCACCGCCTTTGTGAAGTAGGACCACTGTTGCCGTACGCCACTCTTTGGGTACGTATCCTGTAGTAAGGCTAAGATTAAACAGCAGCCTTATGTGTGGGTTTAGTTCCTCTTGGAGTTCATGTAGCACACAGCCCGGGACACCATCCGGTCCCATTGATGCTGTGTTTTTAGCTTTAGAGAGGGCAGCTCTCACCTGGGCATCTGAGATGTTAGGGAGGCTACACTCTGCTGGGATAGTTATTTCTCCTTTGGGGAGGGGAGAAATTTGCACTGAACCTGTCTGCCAGAATGTTGGCAATGTCAGTGGGTTCAGTGTATTTTGTGTCATTTTGGACTAACTCTGAGCATATCTGGGAGTTTCCACCCAGATTTCTAACATAGCTAAAGAAGGCCTTGTGATTGTCTTTTGTGTCTTTTGCGATTTTTCTCTCAAAGTTGGCCTTGGATGATTTTATGAGTGATCGTAGATTTTGCTAGTACTGATCAGAGACGCCTTCCCTTTTAGGGATTTTGCTCTGCATGTAGTAGCTTCCTCCTCCTGTTGTAAAGTCTGTTTATGGCTGGGGTCCACCAGACCGGGTGCCTGCCTTTGGGGGAATGGGTCTTGGTTTTATTTGGGATTGCATGATCCATGCATTCTTGAAGGTGCCCATAGAAGGCATTTGCAAAGGATTCAGCAGTGTGGGTTGTGGTTTCCACTGGCCCAGGGGCCTTGAAGGATACCACTTCAGTCTTAAGAAGTGTGAAGTTTGCTTTTGAGAAGTTCTTCACTGTGGTCTTTGTGCAGGGGTGGGGGGATGTGGATTTCCAGTGAGATTAATTTATGGTCTGATCTTACCAAAGAGGGATATACTTCCGGTGTGGAGCATTTTGTCCCCATGTTTGTGATGATCAGGTCTAGTATATTGTCTCCTCTTGTGGGAATGGTGACTAGTTGTTCCATTGCATTTGAGTTTATGAATTCTAGGAACCTTTGGGCTAGGGTGTTGGGGCTTGAGTAATGTTCCCAGTCTATGTTTGGGTAGTTGAAGTCTCCCAAAATGATGGTATTTGAAGAGACATTCATACTCTCCAGTGTCTTCAGGAAGGCTGTGTGGGGTTCCTGAGTTTGAGAGGGTGGTCTGTAGCATGCTACAAACTGTAAGGCAGTTTTGCCTATGGTTAGTTGCACCTGGATAGTCTCCGATGCTTCATGCGTTGCCACTAACCTGGAGGTGTGGGTATCTTTGATGAAAATGGATACTCCCCTCCTTTTGTGGTTCGGTCCAAGTTTTGGGGCCGGAAAGCATGATATGAGGTAAAACCTGATAGTGCTGGGGTGCTCTCAGGAGCCTTGAACCAGGTTTCAGTCACTGCACAGACATCGATGTTCTCCATACTGAGGAGGGCTTGAGTGCATCTTGAGGTTTAGACTTCTGGCATTGAGCAGCATTACCCTTAGTTTTTTCCACTTGTGTTTTCTAGGGAGGTAGGTTTGTCATTTGAGCCTTGCCTAAAAAAGGCACTATGGGGGTGGCAAGAGCCTTGGCCAATATCCAGAAGCCCAGGGGTGACAGGTGCAAGCCATCCCTTGCGAAGCAGCATGGCTTGTCAAGCATGTCATCCCAAGCAGACAGACATTGGATCCCCTTAGAATGACACCAGTAATTAAGCCAATTGTTAAAACTGATCATTTTGTCTTTGTACTGTGGCATCATTCTTGGTGAGGGTAAGATGCTGCTCAGGGTCAGGGTCATACCGGCCCGGGCTACATAATCAGAGAGCTCCTCTATGTCTCTTTTCTTGTAGTCCAGGGAGGTACATCTCAGGTCATTCACACCGGCATGTACAATGACTGAGTCATATTTGTACTTGCTGTGGAGTGACCTGAGTGCTTGTGTTATGTGGCGGATTTTAGCTCCCGACAGGCAGCTTACTGTGACCTTTTCCTTGTTCAGTCTGGTGAGCGGGACGTCAGTGCGTCTGACTATGGAGTCACCTATTACAAATGTGTCTGGCATGTTGTTTGGCCTTAAGGGTTGTGACTGTTTAGCACACTGACTTTGTGAACTATGTGTTGCATGTGCTATGTCTTGAGGTGATGGTTGCTTGGGTGTCTGCTTTGGAGGCCTCTGTTGTTTTGGTAGATTTTTAATCAGCGCCTCCGAGTATGTTTTTGTGTTTGGTTTGCTGTTGTGATAGTTCTATGTGAGACTGGGTTTGTGGTGTGCGTGGTTACCTTTTCCTCCTGACTGGTCTTGCCAGTACTGAATTGAGAGAGCTCAGCCTCCAGTTTGGCTATATAGTTGCATCTCTTGCATATATTTGTATTTGTTGGGAGGAGGAGAGGGTTGTCTGTGTACATGAGGCAATTGTAACATTGCCTCAAGATTCCCAGATTCACCAGCTGAACAGGAGAGGACGCCAGCAACTGACCCTTCGACATGCTAGAAATAGTGAAAAAGATTGCTGTGTAACTGAGTCAGAAAGGACCTATAGGGAGATGTGTACTCAACCGAATTTAGGTGAATGAAGTACTTTCTTTTGTTTAAGAGTGCTTTACCTGTATAAAAATGCTTTAGGAGCATCATAAATGATGAACTCAAATTCAACTTGGACATCCTCCAAAGCATAAAAAAGACTCACCAGAAACTTGGTTTACTGTATCGCAACAAAAAAATGTCTAACTACAAATGCCAGACTCTCCCTTGCACAAGCTCTTCTCCTCCCCTCCCTTCTAGATGTTGCCCCAGTACTCACCAACATCCAAACTACTACTTTAAGCAAACTCCAAAAAACTTACTATAAGATAGCTAGATTTATCACAAACTCTCCATACAATACACATCACTGCCTTGCCCTAAATACTCTCCACTGGTTAGAATTCCCCTATCTTCTACTGCTGTCACAACTTCAAATGTTACACTTCATTCTTTACAAATCTTCATCCTGCCCTGCTCTGTCTTTCTTCATCTCTATCTACACTCCTCCGCGGACTCTTCGTACCTCTAATCAGCAACTACTGCAAATCTACCAACCCAAAAAAATAGCTGGCTAACTCCTACATAAACACTCCGTCGCCCAAGTCTGGAACAAACTCCCAGGAGACATTTGTTCCATCATTCATCCATCCCACCTGGAACAAACTCCCAGGAGACATTTGTTCCATCATTTACCCATCCCACGTTAAAGAACAACTCAAACTTCATCTACTCAACTCCAAATTATGTCCTTGTCAAGCACCTACTTAAGTTCCAAACAACCCAACTATATATCTTTTCAGTCCCTCCACATACAGCTAAGTACTCCACTATTGTGGATACTTGTTAAACTCTACAGTCAAAACTGTTGGAAGTAACTCTTTTTGTAAATATGTAAATATATTTTTTAGTATGTAAAAATATTGATATATGATATATATATATATATATATATATATATATATATATATATATATATATATATATAGTGTGTTTGCGTTTCTGTTTTGTCTCTCTAATGTTTTTGTATAATCGGATTTTGACCATATTTTTTATTCAAATGTTTGATTCTCTGTAAACTGTGTTTTGTTTGGAGCTTTTCTCTTCAGGTCTCCACTGAAAATGGGCCACAAGCCCAGCTAGACCAACCCAGTTAACAAATGTCAATAAATAAAATAAATAAATGGACAGCACTATACAAAATACAAACATGGGTGCTCTAATCATCTGATAGCTCATACCCGTACATCTCGACTTCTTTTGTCAAAGCCAGCAATACTGGTCACAAAGAGACAATCATTAAATATTAGTCTCATTTAGGAAAAAGGTGAATGTAACAACCATTTTTGTGTCAGCATACATTCTCGAAACAAAACAAGACTGGAATTTGCAACAACAATAATGAGAGAAAAAGCCCTCAAAATCAGGGACAATTTTCAAATATTGTTCTGACTCACCACAGCAACTGTTTTACATTAACATGCATTTTCTGAAAATAGGAAAAATATAGTTGTGTAAGTTTAACTTACCATAACAGTAGATGTTCAAATGATCACTGCTGCAGTAGCCATAACTATATGGGCTGTATCCTGCCAAGGATATAATAGCCAGCCAGATTCCAAAGCTTCAGGCCACCTTCATGCACCTAGACTGTCAAGCAGCTTGGGCTGAGCTGATTAAAAGACAAGTTTGAGCATGAAGCCCTTTAGATCTTTCCTGCTAGCAGAGAATGGGAGGCTTAGCCCTGAAATGACAAGGCTAGGAATAACAAATACAAATGTCCACAACCTGGTATAAAAAACATACCAAAAAACAAGGGTAATAGAGAGATGGAACAGCTACTGTATCAGTGATCATTCGACAACTTCTGTTTTGGTATTTGCAGAACCGTATTATGTTCTTCATCTGTGAAGTGACATCATTTTGAATTTGAGCATCATCACAAACAGATTAAGGGGAAAAAATCCAGAACTGGTCTCCATGCATTTTTTTTCTTTGGGACTAACCACATCCTTGAATAAAACCCCTTCCTCTCCTGGGAAGGAGGAAGTGGTTTTATCACTCCTTGGGACAACAATTTGATAAAGAACATGTGGAAACAAAACAGTCTAATCAGTAAGATGAGGAATGACCCCCATGGAAAGGCAGAATTTCCACCCACTACCATCTGTAACCCTGCTGAATGGTTTACAGAACCCATTTGTTTGAAACAATCTTTTGCCAAAGACAAAAATGGAGATTCATACTTTCTGGAAGAGAAAGAGGGCCAGGGATAGAGGGGGTCACAAGCTCTCTTGAACAGTCATTCAGACATGCAGGAATGTCCTTGGTTTTGTGAGGTTGGAGACTTCATTTGTAACCCCCTTGCCCTTTATTCTTAAATGTCTGTTTGCCTGAATTCTGAAACTGTATATTGTTTTTTTTTTTTTGTTTGTTTGTTTTTTTATTAAACTAGCTCAGGAGAAAGAAACTCACTTGGACAATTTGGAAAAGAAACAACTTAGAGATTCCCTGGATCAGCCTGCCCCTTTCATCAAACTTTTTGATCATCTCTGCAGTAGAGTGATCAAACACTAAATCTCTATCCAAGGGAGAAGTTAAAATTTCATTTTTAACATCATACTGACAGTTCTGAGAATGCAGCCAAGCAATCTTCCTTAAAACCATACTAATGGCCAGAGTCCTGAAGGAAGTATCATCAGTGTTGTACATACACTGCAAACAATAAACAGTGACCTATGCAATAGAAGACAGTTATTTAAAGCAGATTTTTCTTCACAAGAAAAAAAAATTCCACGTGCATTCACAATATGTCAGAATAAACTTTAACATATGAGCCTGACAATTTAAAATTCTGAAATTCAAAGTTGTATTAGTATACATCTTTTCCCCATACCTATCAATATGTTTCTCATCCTTATTAGAAACAGTAGGATTAGAATGTGCTAAGTGCTTAGCAGCAGAGGCATCAACTAATGCTATTGCTGCTGGGTCAGGTTTGAGAATAGTGTAAACAGAATTAAAAGATTGAGGAACTTTATAAATCCTATCTTCCTTGTTAGGGACGGCTGGCTGAGTTATCACAAAAAATGCAGGCAGCAAGACACACATCCTCTAAAGCAGATAGGACAGGAGGAATGGGTGTAGGTTCTGAAAAATCCTTCTGTAACAACTCAGTATTTTTGAGGGACTGATAAACCTCATTGTTCTCCCACTGAAAACAATGGGATATTCTAACAATAGTCTCAGATAAAGAAAAATCACATAGGGAGAATTAGAAACTGAGCTTTCTTCTGCGTCTGAATCAGAAATCTGAAGACAAAACCCAAATCCATCTGTGCATATTCCAGTTCAGATTCAGCATCTTGAATCTCTTCAGGAAAGGAGACACCCCTTTTCTTTTACCAGAGACTATTTTACAAAAAAGATCAACAGCCTGAATCAAACTCTGAGCCAGTCCCAGTAATGTACTCCTGTTCAGAAAAATTTGAGGAGGACTAGATACATGCTTGCTTTTCTGTTTCTTTTTAACAGGAAAAATGGGGCCTACCAAGTTACTAATGGCAGCCACTGTTTTGCTTCCCTAGGGAAGGGCACAGCATTCTGACACAATAGGAAACCTTCCTTTTTCCCTCTCACAGGACAGACAAAAGTGGTTTTCCCTTGCTCATTGTGGGGACCCCAACAGCCGCAGAGGACGTGGCTACCCCGGTCCATAGTGGCTGTAGGTGTTACACCACTGGGATCCAAAGTAAAAGATAAGATATTGAGGCACAACAAATGGCCACAGCAGAGTTTCCCACCTGCAGTTGAGGCAAACTGCTAGGTGGCAAAGGTTGTCTGCTTAACTTTTTTCTTTTTGTGGATGACAGAAGGACCGACTGTGGGAGTGACAATCTGCTACATGGTTAAGCTGAAAATTATGCCACTATCCTGGGGAAAACAAGCAACAATACCAGTAAAACTACCAGTCTACAAAAGATACTTTTATTTTATTTATTTATGACAGAAAAAAACAGTAAACAAGCACTTTTAAACACCATGGCAGCCTCAAAACATTAAGATAAACACAAAACAATGAACACTCCATTTAAAAGTACTTTACAGACTTGAGACAATCCTTTAAAACACAACATTCCTGGCTTTTATGGTTATTGTATCCTAGTACCCCACACAGATGAACAGTAGCAAGGCCTGCCCAAAACTCATCTACTATCTAACACCTGGCGACATGTACAAACATGTAATGAATGTTCATGGAGGCATCCTCACCGGCCTCATGAATATTCATCATGTATTCGCATGTCACTTCAGGGAAATAAACAGCGGATGAAACATTGATGTTTTAAAATCAAGTTTTAAAACTGAAGGAACAGCACTATAAATGTTTAGAGAATTTAACAAAACAGTGGCTCTGGTTGTTATTGGAACCCATTGGTTTGTCTGAGCTGTGGAGCAATGATGTTCATTGGGGGAGGGGGCTAATGAATCCTGAGAAGTTTTTCAGTGTAAGTACTTCTGTAGGAAAAGAAGGGCAGTCAAGGGGAAGGCTGTATTGTAGGCTGGGGTGAAGAGAATTATTGGTAGTAATCCTGGCTTCTGGGGTTACCAACTGGGGTGACAAAGATGTGTAGCACTCCTGCGATACATAATAGCTAGCCCCACCCACTGCTGTCCTCTATGTAAAGCATCAAACCAACAAATTACCATAGCCATCCGTTCGGAAACAGAACACCCACAATGGATTTTAAGTGAAGGACATTAAAGCATTTAAGTAGAAAATATATGAAACCACTATTATGATGCATGTAAGGGTGGCTGTTGTTCCTCTTTACCTTCTGCCATTCATGAGAAAACATTACTGTGATTAAAAAAAAAAAATCATACAATTTCCAAAGCATTTTTTATTATTTAAGTTGTGATAACTTGTAAAGAAACAGGGTAGTTAAAGAAGATGGCAGCCACCCTTACATGCATAGCCAGGCAATTTGCAAAGTTTTTCTTATTTATACAGCAGTGAACAGCAGTACACCCCATGCTATAAGATGTTGAGAATTTGTCATACAGAAGTGATTTGGTAATCAATAACTCATGTTCATATCTGGTGAGTTCTTGCCATGAAATGTAATGGTGTCAATCTGAAGAGTGTCAATCAGTGGTACCATACCTACTAATGCTTACTAATTGTAACATGACTGTTAGATAGGAACACCCAAAGGTGAAAAATTGTATTGTGCTGTTATTAATTTTATAGTTACTTGCATTTGCACACATGCATACCACAGTATTTAGCTATTCACTGTGCCGAACTACTTGGTTAAGGTATTGTACCAATTACAATACATACACAGAAACAAACTGTTTCAGTTAGCTGTTTTACTGCTACATAGTTAAGGTATTGTACCAACTACAATACATACACAGAGACCAACTGTTTCAGTTAGCTGTTTTACTGCTACTTAGTTACGGTATTGTACCAAGTACAATACATACACAGAGACCAACTGTTTCAGTTAGCTGTTTTACTGCTACATAGTTAAGGTATTGTACCAACTACAATACATACACAGAGACCAACTGTTTCAGTTAGCTGTTTTACTGCTACTTAGTTACGGTATTGTACCAAGTACAATACATACACAGAGACCAACTGTTTCAGTTAGCTGTTTTACTGCTACATAGTTAAGGTATTGTACCAACTACAATACATACACAGAGACCAACTGTTTCAGTTAGCTGTTTTACTGCTACTTAGTTACGGTATTGTACCAAGTACAATACATACACAGAGACCAACTGTTTCAGTTAGCTGTTTTACTGCTACTTAGTTACGGTATTGTACCAAGTACAATACATACACAGAGACCAACTGTTTCAGTTAGCTGTTTTACTGCTACTTAGTTACGGTATTGTACTAAGTACAATACATACACAGAGACCAACTGTTTCAGTTAGCTGTTTTACTGCTACTTAGTTAGGGTATTATACCAAGTACAATACATACACAGAGACCAACTGTTTCAGTTAGCTGTTTTACTGCTACTTAGTTATGGTATTGTACCAAGTACAATACATACACAGAGACCAACTGTTTCAGTTAGCTGTTTTACTGTCACAATTTCTCTTCAGCTCTATAGCGTGTGAGTGAATAATACTTTCAGCTCTCTTTGGCAAGTTCTCAAAACTTATATTTACAACTCATATTTATACAGAGTCTGATGTTTTTTTCCAAAGTTTGATGTTTAACAGTCTCTCTTTGTTCTTCTAATTTATGACAGCCCTTGAGTCCTGGAACTTTGGTGTTCTCGCTTTATCTTGTTAATATTCCGGTTATTGGTCTTGCATGTTCTTATCTTGCTGATGTTCTGTTTAATCCTATTCCAGCCACCATCTGCATGCAGCTGTTGCACAAACTGTTTCTCAATAACATACTCCTTATACATGGATGCCAAAATGTCTAAATATAAGCTATTTTAAATGTAAGTTATTATTTTTGCAACACATTTACTACTTCTAAATTAAACCAAAAAACAAAAGAAGCTTATGCCAACCCGCTATGTTGTCATGAGATGCTGAAACTCCAAACCTGTCCTATGTTCAATGACAGTTCAAAGAAAGTTTGAAAAAATCCAGCGTTTATTAAAGACACCAGTAAAAGACAACTAGCAACATACTGAGAGTTAAGCGCTTTCACCCATTACCAATAAGGGCTTCATCAGAACTGAGTTCAGTGAATGAAACAGTTGCAGTTTAAATTGATTCTTTGGCACCAAAAAATGTAGACAAATTTAAAGCTGCAGCTAGTAAAACTGTAACTAACATGTATCTAAATAATAAATAAAAACCATGAATAATAAAATCAATACATAACAGTGTCCCAACACATATTAGCTACTAGTAGCCTAAATAAAAACATGCTGTTATTAATCAAGCATATTGAGCAATGGCTTAATAGAAATAAAATCATTCAACCCTGAGGGGGTGGAAGCATCAGTGAACAATTGCCACCACAATTCCTTGTAAGATAAATAACCTTTGTAGTCTCCCCCTCTTGGGTCCAACTTGATAGTATCCAGTATAGCAAATGAAAAATAATGATTTATATTCGGATATGCTTACTGAAATTACTTACATTACATCTTTATTTAGAGATAGAGGTTATGATTTGAAAATGATGCAGAATGTTAGCAAACAAGTTATAGGGGAATGGGGGGAAAATATGTCCCTCTATTAGGGCAAGGTCACACCAATATTCATACTGCACACACTGATAGGCAAGATGTTACAGCTAGAAATTATAGTAGAACCTGTGTACTTGAATATGGACCCTATACATTCAAAATCAAAGAAATATTGAATAGGAACTGGAATATTATTCTTGCTGATAATAATGTAGCTCATATAGTTGGATACCATCCTTGTTTTATAAACAAAATGGGGCCAAATATTAAGATATATTTGGAAATGGGCCCTATGTATAAAAACCTTTCTTTGAAACATACTAACAAATGTGGCAACTGTAACTGGTATCACACTATAAATTTGAATGATGGGGTGAGATTAGACAATGTCAACAGATCTTATATTAGGTTTAGACAGGGGAACTGTAGATCTAAACTATTAGTATACTTAGCTTTATGTCGTATTTGTTCAGCTTTCTATATTGGAAAGACCGAAAGACAGTTAAACAAGCGTATCTATGACCATATGTACTGTATTAAAAAGAGAGATGATAAAAATGCGTTATACAGACATATTAAATTGTCAGGAGACAATCATTATTTTTCATTTGCTATACTGGATACTATCAAGTTGGACCCAAGAGGGGGAGACTATAAAGGTTATTTATCTTACAAGGAATTGTGGTGGCAATTGTTCACTGATGCTTCCACCCCCAAGGGTTGAATGATTTTATTTCTATTAAGCCGTTGCTCAATATGCTTGATTAATAACAGCATGTTTTTATTTAGGCTACTAGTAGCTAATATGTGTTGGGACACTGTTATGTACTGATTTTATTATTCATGGTTTTCATTTATTATTTAGATACATGTTAGTTACAGTTTTACTAGCTGCAGCTTTAAATTTGGCTACATTTTTTGGTGCCAAAGAATCAATTTAAACTGCAACTGTTTCATTCACTGAACTCAGTTCTGATGAAGCCCGTACTGGTAACGGGTGAAAGCACTTAACTCTCAGTATGTTGCTAGTTGTCTTTTACTGATGTCTTTAATACACGATGGATTTTTTCAAACGTTTTTTTGAACTGTCATTGAACATCGGACAGGTCTGGAGTTTTGGCATCTCATGACAACATAGCGGTTGGCATAAGCTTCTTTTGTTTTTTGGTTCAGTTGTTGTGCGAACACCATCTATTGATTTTTTTTACTTCTAAATTAACCCTTTCTATTTCATTTTGCTATGTACTATTCTTACAAGAGCTACATGAGCAGAAGTGGAGCATTACACTTCAGTACGTCTGTAAATCAGATAAGTTACTTTCTGACATTCCCTATTTGGCTATCTATACAGCAGTAAAACGACAGGTGTTCATCTAATAAAAATTACAGATGCCATTGTTATCAGGAATTGTGTCTTTTCTGAGGAAGAAATTCGAAAACGCAGTTTTGTTGTTACAAGCGTTAATTAAACCAGTTTTTATTTATCCTACGTTCATTTTGAGTTTATTTTATTGATTTAAATCCAGATTTGTTCAGTTTGGGTCTCATACCCTTATTTGGTCTCCGGAGTGAACCTTTTGTGTGGTTTTTAGTGACGTCAGTTCACTTTCTCATCTCCTTTTACTTAGATGCCATTGTTTTACTAGAGATAACAGAGTACCACACAGATTTGTAATAGTTAAATAATTACTTTTTTGTAGTCTTTGTAGAATGCCAAATATCTATACAGGTCATCGATTCCCTGGTTGTTCATTCAGCTGGTGTCCCCTTGACCAAAAGATGATGACCATAAAAGCACTCTTTCAGAGTTACAGCAACAACAAAGAAAGCCTTCCAAAGTAATTAACTGCAGCATGTAACTTGTACAGATGGCATTACTGTATCCTAGTCTATGTGTATTAATCAACATCCAATGTGTGCATGATGTCAGTCAATCATGCATTGTTTGCATATGACATCACAGTAATTTTGCATGTCAATCACAAAAGGCACACCCACTTCTGTTCTGCCCAGTCTGTCCATATGGGGTACTAGGATACAATAATGCCCTTTAAAATACCTTTCCTGAAGGCTAAAGTAATAAAACATCAGTAAAAAACAAGGAAACCGGAGGGTTTTTTCCCACAAAAGGAACTCATCTGCCCAACTAAGGAGAGCACTCCTTGGTGGCAGAAAAGCTCTAAAGGGCTTCACATCCAAAGTTGTATTTTTGTTATCTCAAGCAGCTTGGCAGTTTGGGCATGTGAAAGGTTCCTTGAACCTTTGGGCGCTGGCTGGCTGTTACAGCATCGACAGGATAAAACCCATATAACTAAGGCTACTGCAGCAGAGATAATACAAAGAACATCTACAATGTTGGTCATTATTCACTGATTAATTTAATATTCAGTGATTTTACAGCAAATCAAAACATTTACAAGGGACAAGGTAAATATGAATTAAAATAGGCACATTCTGCAAAATCATGGACACTGGAGAGGTATTTTCAAACCAATCGTTAAGAGCTAAATAAAAGTTCAAAGCCATACCTCTCAAGTACTTTTGTGTAAGAATTCCAGTAAAGTCAAAAATAATAGCGACAAAAGAATGATTATTATATAACACTCCAATTCATGAAAGAATAATTATTATATAACACTCCAATTCATGAAAGAATAATTATTATATAACACTCCAATTCCTGAAATAATAATTATTAGATAACACTCCAATTCATGAAAGAATAATTATTATATAACACTCCAGTTCATGAAAGAATAATTATTATATAACACTCCAATTCATGAAAGAATAATTATTATATAACACTCCAATTCATGAAAGAATAATTATTATATAACACTCCAATTCCTGAAATAATAATTATTATATAACACTCCAATTCATGAAAGAATAATTATTATATAACACTCCAATTCATGAAAGAACAATTATTATATAACACTCCAATTCATGAAAGAATAATTATTATATAACGCTCCAATTCATGAAAGAATAATTATTATATAACACTCCAATTCATGAAAGAATAATTATTATATAACACTCCAATTCATGAAAGAGTAATTATTATATAACACTCCATTTCATGAAAGAATAATTATTATATAACACTCTAATTCATGAAAGAATAAATATTATACAACACTCCAATTCATGAAAGAATAATTATTATATAACACTCCAATTCATGAAAGAATAATTATTATATAACACTCCAATTCATGAAAGAATAATTATTATATAATACTCCAATTCATGAAAGAATAATTATTATATAACATTCTAATTCATGAAAGAATAAATATTATATAACACTCCAATTCATGAAAGAATAATTATTATATAACACTCCAATTCATGAAAGAATAATTATTATATAACACTCCAATTCATGAAAGAATAATTATTATATAAAACTCCAATTCATGAAAAAATAATTATTATATAATACTCCAATTCAAGAAAAGGTGTGCAGAACAACCATTTTTGTATCAATTTGCATTCTTGGAACAAAAAGAAACTCTGCAAGCTGTTATTCCCTGACTATACTCTGTGGGCAGAGGTTTTGCAATATGCTAGGCATTTGTGATTTATGTTCAAATTTCTATTATTAAAAAAAAAAAAAATCATCATCCTCATGAACCCCCTTTTTCCCATTTTTCTACATGGGGTTGTGGTGTCATGGCAACTGTTGTTATCTCTCTCAATTAAGTGCTACACCAAAGACCTTCTCTAACACAATCCATCCACCTCTTTGGCAGATGCCCTCGTTTTCTGTTACCTTCCTCCTGTCTGTCCCAAATCATCTTCACCAGATTGTCTTCTGCTTTTCTGAACATGTGCCTGAATCACTGTAATCTATTCTCTTTGATATATTATGCAATTGGAGGAAATATGGATTCTGCTCTTATGTTCTCATTTCTTCATCTGTCCCACCGTGTGCATCCTTCCACCTGTCTCAGGCACTTCATTTCCTTGCAACTAGTATCCTCGTCTGCTCTGCCTTTACTGCCCAGGTTTGTGTACCATACAGTAGTACTAGTCACACCACTGTCCTGTCAAATTACTTAGTACTAGTCACACCACTATCTTGTACACCTTACTTAGTACTAGTCACACCACTGTCTTGTACACCTTACTTAGTACTAGTCACACCACTGTCTTGTACACCTTACTTAGTACTAGTCACACCACTGTCTTGTACACCTTTCTTAGTACTAGTCACACCACTGTCTTGTACACCTTACTTAGTACTAGTCACACCACTGTCTTGTACACCTTACTTAGTACTAGTCACACCACTGTCTTGTACACCTTACTTAGTACTAGTCACACCACTGTCTTGTACACCTTACTTAGTACTAGTCACACCACTGTCTTGTACACCTTACTTAGTACTAGTCACACCACTGTCTTGTACACCTTACTTAGTACTAGTCACACCACTGTCTTGTACACCTTACTTAGTACTAGTTACACCACTGTTTTATACACCTTACTTAGTACTAGTCACACCACTGTCTTGTACACCTTACTTAGTACTAGTCACACCACTGTCTTGTACACCTTACTTAGTACTAGTCACACCACTGTCTTGTACACCTTACTTAGTACTAGTCACACCACTGTCTTGTACACCTTACTTAGTACTAGTCACACCACTGTCTTGTATATCTTACTTAGTACTAGTCACACCACTGTCTTGTACACCTTACTTAGTACTAGTCGCACCACTGTCTTGTACACCTTACTTAGTACTAGCCACATCAATGTTTGTACACCTTACTGAGTACTAGTCACACCACTGTCTTGTACACCTTACTTAGTACTAGTCGCACCACTGTCTTGTACACCTTACTTAGTACTAGTCACACCACTGTCTTGTACACCTTACTTAGTACTAGTCACACCACTGTCTTGTACACCTTACTTAGTACTAGTCACACCACTGTCTTGTACACCTTACTTAGTACTAGTCACACCACTGTCTTGTACACCTTACTTAGTACTAGTCACACCAGTGTCTTGTACACCTTACTTAGTACTAGTCACACCACTGTCTTGTACACCTTACTTAGTACTAGTCACACCAGTGTCTTGTACACCTTACTTAGTACTAGTCACACCAGTGTCTTGTACACCTTACTTAGTACTAGTCACACCAGTGTCTTGTACACCTTACTTAGTACTAGTCACACCAGTGTCTTGTACACCTTACTTAGTACTAGTCACACCACTGTCTTGTGCACCTTACTTAGTACTAGTCACACCACTGTCTTGTGCACCTTACTTAGTACTAGTCACACCACTGTCTTGTACACCTTACTTAGTACTAGTCACACCACTGTCTTGTACACCTTACTTAGTACTAGTCACACCACTGTCTTGTACACCTTACTTAGTACTAGTCACACCACTGTCTTGTACACCTTACTTAGTACTAGTCACACCACTGTCTTGTACACCTTACTTAGTACTAGTCACACCACTGTCTTGTACACCTTACTTAGTACTAGTCACACCACTGCCTTGTACACCTTACTTAGTACTAGTCACACCACTGTCTTGTACACCTTACTTAGTACTAGTCACACCAGTGTCTTGTACACCTTACTTAGTACTAGTCACACCAGTGTCTTGTACACCTTACTTAGTACTAGTCACACCAGTGTCTTGTACACCTTACTTAGTACTAGTCACACCAGTGTCTTGTACACCTTACTTAGTACTAGTCACACCAGTGTCTTGTACACCTTACTTAGTACTAGTCACACCACTGTCTTGTACACCTTACTTAGTACTAGTCACACCACTGCCTTGTACACCTTACTTAGTACTAGTCACACCACTGTCTTGTACACCTTACTTAGTACTAGTCACACCACTGTCTTGTACACCTTACTTAGTACTAGTCACATCACTGTCTTGTACACCTTACTTAGTACTAGTCACACCACTGTCTTGTACACCTTACTTAGTACCTTACTTAGTACTAGTCACACCACTATCTTGTACACCTTACTTAGTACTAGTCACACCACTGTCTTGTACACCTTACTTAGTACTAGTCACACCACTGTCTTGTACACCTTACTTAGTACTAGTCACACCACTGTCTTGTACACCTTACTTAGTACTAGTCACACCACTGTCTTGTACACCTTACTTAGTACTAGTCACACCACTGCCTTGTACACCTTACTTAGTACTAGTCACACCACTGTCTTGTACACCTTACTTAGTACTAGTCACACCACTGTCTTGTACACCTTACTTAGTACTAGTCACACCACTGCCTTGTACACCTTACAGTAGTACTAGTCACACCAGTGTCTTGTACACCTTACTTAGTACTAGTCACACCAGTGTCTTGTACACCTTACTTAGTACTAGTCACACCAGTGTCTTGTACACCTTACTTAGTACTAGTCACACCAGTGTCTTGTACACCTTACTTAGTACTAGTCACACCAGTGTCTTGTACACCTTACTTAGTACTAGTCACACCAGTGTCTAGTACTAGTCACACCAGTGTCTTGTGCACCTTACTTAGTACTAGTCACACCACTGTCTTGTACACCTTACTTAGTACTAGTCACACCACTGTCTTGTACACCTTACTTAGTACTAGTCACACCACTGTCTTGTACACCTTACTTAGTACTAGTCACACCACTGTCTTGTACACCTTACTTAGTACTAGTCACACCACTGTCTTGTACACCTTACTTAGTACTAGTCACACCACTGCCTTGTACACCTTACTTAGTACTAGTCACACCACTGTCTTGTACACCTTACTTAGTACTAGTCACACCACTGTCTTGTACACCTTACTTAGTACTAGTCACACCACTGTCTTGTACACCTTACTTAGTACTAGTCACACCACTGTCTTGTACACCTTACTTAGTACTAGTCACACCACTGTCTTGTACACCTTACTTAGTACTAGTCACACCACTGTCTTGTACACCTTACTTAGTACTAGTCACACCACTGTCTTGTACACCTTACTTAGTACTAGTCACACCACTGTCTTGTACACCTTACTTAGTACTAGTCACACCACTGTCTTGTACACCTTACTTAGTACTAGTCACACCACTGTCTTGTACACCTTACTTAGTACTAGTCACACCACTGTCTTGTACACCTTACTTAGTACTAGTCACACCAGTGTCTTGTACACCTTACTTAGTACTAGTCACACCAGTGTCTTGTACACCTTACTTAGTACTAGTCACACCAGTGTCTTGTACACCTTACTTAGTACTAGTCACACCACTGTCTTGTACACCTTACTTAGTACTAGTCACACCACTGTCTTGTACACCTTACTTAGTACTAGTCACACCACTGCCTTGTACACCTTACTTAGTACTAGTCACACCACTGTCTTGTACACCTTACTTAGTACTAGTCACACCACTGTCTTGTACACCTTACTTAGTACTAGTCACACCACTGTCTTGTACACCTTACTTAGTACTAGTCACACCACTGTCTTGTACACCTTACTTAGTACTAGTCACACCACTGTCTTGTACACCTTACTTAGTACTAGTCACACCACTGTCTTGTACACCTTACTTAGTACTAGTCACACCACTGCCTTGTACACCTTACTTAGTACTAGTCACACCACTGTCTTGTACACCTTACTTAGTACTAGTCACACCAGTGTCTTGTACACCTTACTTAGTACTAGTCACACCAGTGTCTTGTACACCTTACTTAGTACTAGTCACACCAGTGTCTTGTACACCTTACTTAGTACTAGTCACACCAGTGTCTTGTACACCTTACTTAGTACTAGTCACACCAGTGTCTTGTACACCTTACTTAGTACTAGTCACACCACTGCCTTGTACACCTTACTTAGTACTAGTCGCACCACTGCCTTGTACACCTTACTTAGTACTAGTCACACCACTGTCTTGTACACCTTACTTAGTACTAGTCACACCACTGTCTTGTACACCTTACTTAGTACTAGTCACACCACTGTCTTGTACACCTTACTTAGTACTAGTCACACCACTGTCTTGTACACCTTACTTAGTACTAGTCACACCACTGTCTTGTACACCTTACTTAGTACTAGTCACACCACTGCCTTGTACACCTTACTTAGTACTAGTCACACCAGTGTCTTGTACACCTTACTTAGTACTAGTCACACCAGTGTCTTGTACACCTTACTTAGTACTAGTCACACCAGTGTCTTGTGCATCTTACTAGTCACACCAGTGTTCTTGTGCACCTTACTTAGTACTAGTCACACCACTGTCTTGTACACCTTACTTAGTACTAGTCACACCACTGCCTTGTACACCTTACTTAGTACTAGTCACACCACTGTCTTGTACACTTTACTTAGTACTAGTCACACCACTGTCTTGTACACCTTACTTAGTACTAGTCACACCACTGTTTTGTACACCTTACGTAGTACTAGTCACACCACTGTCTTGTACACCTTACTTAGTACTAGTCACACCACTGTCTTGTACACCTTACTTAGTACTAGTCACACCACTGTCTTGTACACCTTACTTAGTACTAGTCACACCACTGTCTTGTAAACCTTACTTAGTACTAGTCACACCACTGTCTTGTACACCTTACTTAGTACTAGTCACACCACTGTCTTGTACACGTTACTTAGTACTAGTCACACCACTGTCTTGTACACCTTACTTAGTACTAGTCACACCACTGTCTTGTACACCTTACTTAGTACTAGTCACACCACTGTGTTGTACACCTTACTTAGTACTAGTCACACCACTGTCTTGTACACCTTACTTAGTACTAGTCACACCACTGTCTTGTACACCTTACTTAGTACTAGTCACACCACTGTCTTGTACACCTTACTTAGTACTAGTCATACCACTGTCTTGTACACCTTACTTAGTACTAGTCACACCACTGTCTTGTACACCTTACTTAGTACTAGTCACACCACTGCCTTGTACACCTTACTTAGTACTAGTCACACCACTGTCTTGTACACCTTACTTAGTACTAGTCACACCACTGTCTTGTACACCTTACTTAGTACTAGTCACACCACTGTCTTGTACACCTTACTTAGTACTAGTCACACCACTGTCTTGTACACCTTACTTAGTACTAGTCACACCAGTGTCTTGTACACCTTACTTAGTACTAGTCACACCAGTGTCTTGTACACCTTACTTAGTACTAGTCACACCAGTGTCTTGTGTACCTTACTTAGTACTAGTCACACCACTGTCTTGTACACCTTACTTAGTACTAGTCACACCACTGTCTTGTACACCTTACTTAGTACTAGTCACACCACTGCCTTGTACACCTTACTTAGTACTAGTCACACCACTGTCTTGTACACCTTACTTAGTACTAGTCACACCACTGTCTTGTACACCTTACTTAGTACTAGTCACACCACTGCCTTGTACACCTTACTTAGTACTAGTCACACCACTGTCTTGTACACCTTACTTAGTACTAGTCACACCAGTGTCTTGTACACCTTACTTAGTACTAGTCACACCAGTGTCTTGTACACCTTACTTAGTACTAGTCACACCAGTGTCTTGTACACCTTACTTAGTACTAGTCACACCAGTGTCTTGTACACCTTACTTAGTACTAGTCACACCAGTGTCTTGTACACCTTACTTAGTACTAGTCACACCAGTGTCTTGTACACCTTACTTAGTACTAGTCACACCACTGTCTTAGTACTAGTCACACCACTGTCTTGTACACCTTACTTAGTACTAGTCACACCACTGCCTTGTACACCTTACTTAGTACTAGTCACACCACTGCCTTGTACACCTTACTTAGTACTAGTCACACCACTGTCTTGTACACCTTACTTAGTACTAGTCACACCACTGTCTTGTACACCTTACTTAGTACTAGTCACACCACTGTCTTGTACACCTTACTTAGTACTAGTCACACCACTGTCTTGTACACCTTACTTAGTACTAGTCACACCAGTGTCTTGTACACCTTACTTAGTACTAGTCACACCACTGTCTTGTACACCTTACTTAGTACTAGTCACACCAGTGTCTGTCTTGTACACCTTACTTAGCACTAATCACACCACTGTCTTGTACACCTTACTTAGTACTAGTCACACCAGTGTCTTGTACACCTTACTTAGTACTAGTCACACCACTGTCTTGTACACCTTACTTAGTACTAGTCACACCACTGTCTTGTACACCTTACTTAGTACTAGTCACACCACTGTCTTGTACACCTTACTTAGTACTAGTCACACCACTGTCTTGTACACCTTACTTAGTACTAGTCACACCACTGTCTTGTACACCTTACTTAGTACTAGTCACACCACTGTCTTGTACACCTTACTTAGTACTAGTCACACCACTGTCTTGTACACCTTACTTAGTACTAGTCACACCACTGCCTTGTACACCTTACTTAGTACTAGTCACACCACTGTCTTGTACACCTTACTTAGTACTAGTCACACCACTGTCTTGTACACCTTACTTAGTACTAGTCACACCACTGTCTTGTACACCTTACTTAGTACTAGTCACACCACTGTCTTGTACACCTTACTTAGTACTAGTCACACCAGTGTCTTGTACACCTTACTTAGTACTAGTCACACCAGTGTCTTGTACACCTTACTTAGTACTAGTCACACCAGTGTCTTGTACACCTTACTTAGTACTAGTCACACCACTGTCTTGTACACCTTACTTAGTACTAGTCACACCACTGCCTTGTACACCTTACTTAGTACTAGTCACACCACTGTCTTGTACACCTTACTTAGTACTAGTCACACCACTGTCTTGTACACCTTACTTAGTACTAGTCACACCACTGTCTTGCACACTTTACTTAGTACTAGTCACACCACTGTCTTGTACACCTTACTTAGTACTAGTCACACCACTGTCTTGTACACCTTACTTAGTACTAGTCACACCACTGCCTTGTACACCTTACTTAGTACTAGTCACACCACTGTCTTGTACACCTTACTTAGTACTAGTCACACCACTGCCTTGTACACCTTACTTAGTACTAGTCACACCAGTGTTTTGTACACCTTACTTAGTACTAGTCACACCACTGTCTTGTGCACCTTACTTAGTACTAGTCACACCACTGTCTTGTACACCCTACTTAGTACTAGTCACACCAGTGTCAAGTACTAGTCACACCAGTGTCTTGTACACCTTACTTAGTACTAGTCACACCAGTGTCTTGTACACCTTACTTAGTACTAGTCACACCACTGTCTTGTACACCTTACTTAGTACTAGTCACACCACTGCCTTGTACACCTTACTTAGTACTAGTCACACCACTGTCTTGTACACCTTACTTAGTACTAGTCACACCACTGCCTTGTACACCTTACTTAGTACTAGTCACACCACTGCCTTGTACACCTTACTTAGTACTAGTCACACCACTGTCTTGTACACCTTACTTAGTACTAGTCACACCACTGTCTTGTACACCTTACTTAGTACTAGTCACACCACTGTCTTGTACACCTTACTTAGTACTAGTCACACCACTGTCTTGTACACCTTACTTAGTACTAGTCACACCAGTGTCTTGTACACCTTACTTAGTACTAGTCACACCACTGTCTTGTACACCTTACTTAGTACTAGTCACACCACTGTCTTGTACACCTTACTTAGTACAAGTCACACAACTGCCTTGTATACCTTACTTAGTACTAGTCACACCACTGCCTTGTACACCTTACTTAGTACTAGTCACACCACTGTCTTGTACACCTTACTTAGTACTAGTCACACCACTGTCTTGTACACCTTACTTAGTACTAGTCACACCACTGTCTTGTACACCTTACTTAGTACTAGTCACACCAGTGTCTTGTACACCTTACTTAGTACTAGTCACACCACTGTCTTGTACACCTTACTTAGTACTAGTCACACCAGTGTCTTGTACACCTTACTTAGTACTAGTCACACCACTGTCTTGTACACCTTACTTAGTACTAGTCACACCACTGTCTTGTACACCTTACTTAGTACTAGTCACACCACTGTCTTGTACACCTTACTTAGTACTAGTCACACCACTGTCTTGTACACCTTACTTAGTACTAGTCACACCAGTGTCTTGTACACCTTACTTAGTACTAGTCACACCACTGTCTTGTACACCTTACTTAGTACTAGTCACACCAGTGTCTTGTACACCTTACTTAGTACTAGTCACACCAGTGTCTTGTACACCTTACTTAGTACTAGTCACACCACTGTCTTGTACACCTTACTTAGTACTAGTCACACCAGTGTCTTGTACACCTTACTTAGTACTAGTCACACCAGTGTCTTGTACACCTTACTTAGTACTAGTCACACCAGTGTCTTGTACACCTTACTTAGTACTAGTCACACCACTGTCTTGTACACCTTACTTAGTACTAGTCACACCACTGTCTTGTACACCTTACTTAGTACTAGTCACACCACTGTCTTGTACACCTTACTTAGTACTAGTCACACCACTGTCTTGTACACCTTACTTAGTACTAGTCACACCACTCTCCTGTACACCTTACTTAGTACTAGTCACACCACTGTCTTGTACACCTTACATAGTACTAGTCACACCACTGTCTTGTCCACCTTACTTAGTACTAGTCACACCACTGTCTTGTACACCTTACTTAGTACTAGTCACACCACTGTCTTGTACACCTTACTTAGTACTAGTCACACCACTGTCTTGTACACCTTACTTAGTACTAGTCACACCACTGTCTTGTACACCTTACTTAGTACTAGTCACACCACTGTCTTGTACACCTTACTTAGTACTAGTCACACCAGTGTCTTGTACACCTTACTTAGTACTAGTCACACCAGTGTCTTGTACACCTTACAGTAGTACTAGTCACACCAGTGTCTTGTACACCTTACTTAGTACTAGTCACACCAGTGTCTTGTACACCTTACTTAGTACTAGTCACACCACTGTCTTGTACACCTTACTTAGTACTAGTCACACCAGTGTCTTGTACACCTTACTTAGTACTAGTCACACCACTGTCTTGTACACCTTACTTAGTACTAGTCACACCACTGTCTTGTACACCTTACTTAGTACTAGTCACACCACTGCCTTGTACACCTTACTTAGTACTAGTCACACCAGTGTCTTGTACACCTTACTTAGTACTAGTCACACCAGTGTCTTGTACACCTTACTTAGTACTAGTCACACCAGTGTCTTGTACACCTTACTTAGTACTAGTCACACCACTGTCTTGTACACCTTACTTAGTACTAGTCACACCACTGTCTTGTACACCTTACTTAGTACTAGTCACACCACTGTCTTGTACAGCTTACTTAGTACTAGTCACACCACTGTCTTGTACACCTTACTTAGTACTAGTCACACCACTGTCTTGTACACCTTACTTAGTACTAGTCACACCACTGTCTTGTACACCTTACTTAGTACTAGTCACACCACTGTCTTGTACACCTTACTTAGTACTAGTCACACCACTGTCTTGTACACCTTACTTAGTACTAGTCACACCACTGTCTTGTACACCTTACTTAGTACTAGTCACACCAGTGTCTTGTACACCTTACTTAGTACTAGTCACACCACTGTCTTGTACACCTTACTTAGTACTAGTCACACCAGTGTCTTGTACACCTTACTTAGTACTAGTCACACCACTGTCTTGTACACCTTACTTAGTACTAGTCACACCACTGTCTTGTACACCTTACTTAGTACTAGTCACACCAGTGTCTTGTACACCTTACTTAGTACTAGTCACACCACTGTCTTGTACACCTTACTTAGTACTAGTCACACCACTGTCTTGTACACCTTACTTAGTACTAGTCACACCACTGTCTTGTACACCTTACTTAGTACTAGTCACACCACTATCTTGTACACCTTACTTAGTACTAGTCACACCACTGTCTTGTACACCTTACTTAGTACTAGTCACACCACTGTCTTGTACACCTTACTTAGTACTAGTCACACCACTGTCTTGTACACCTTACTTAGTACTAGTCGCACCACTGTCTTGTACACCTTACTTAGTACTAGTCACACCACTGTCTTGTACACCTTACTTAGTACTAGTCACACCAGTGTCTTGTACACCTTACTTAGTACTAGTCACACCAGTGTCTTGTACACCTTACTTAGTACTAGTCACACCAGTGTCTTGTACACCTTACTTAGTACTAGTCACACCAGTGTCTTGTACACCTTACTTAGTACTAGTCACACCAGTGTCTTGTACACCTTACTTAGTACTAGTCACACCACTGTCTTGTACACCTTACTTAGTACTAGTCACACCACTGCCTTGTACACCTTACTTAGTACTAGTCACACCACTGTCTTGTACACCTTACTTAGTACTAGTCACACCACTGTCTTGTACACCTTACTTAGTACTAGTCACACCACTGCCTTGTACACCTTACTTAGTACTAGTCACACCAGTGTTTTGTACACCTTACTTAGTACTAGTCACACCACTGTCTTGTGCACCTTACTTAGTACTAGTCACACCACTGTCTTGTGCACCTTACTTAGTACTAGTCACACCACTGTCTTGTACACCTTACTTAGTACTAGTCACACCACTATCTTGTACACCTTACTTAGTACTAGTCACACCACTATCTTGTACACCTTACTTAGTACTAGTCACACCACTGTCTTGTACACCTTACTTAGTACTAGTCACACCACTGTCTTGTACACCTTACTTAGTACTAGTCACACCACTATCTTGTACACCTTACTTAGTACTAGTCACACCAGTGTCTTGTACACCTTACTTAGTACTAGTCACACCAGTGTCTTGTACACCTTACTTAGTACTAGTCACACCAGTGTCTTGTACACCTTACTTAGTACTAGTCACACCAGTGTCTTGTACACCTTACTTAGTACTAGTCACACCAGTGTCTTGTACACCTTACTTAGTACTAGTCACACCAGTGTCTTGTGCACCTTACTTAGTACTAGTCACACCACTGTCTTGTACACCTTACTTAGTACTAGTCACACCACTGCCTTGTACACCTTACTTAGTACTAGTCACACCACTGCCTTGTACACCTTACTTAGTACTAGTCACACCACTGTCTTGTACACCTTACTTAGTACTAGTCACACCACTGTCTTGTACACCTTACTTAGTACTAGTCACACCACTGCCTTGTACACCTTACTTAGTACTAGTCACACCACTGTCTTGTACACCTTACTTAGTACTAGTCACACCACTGTCTTGTACACCTTACTTAGTACTAGTCACACCACTGTCTTGTACACCTTACTTAGTACTAGTCACACCAGTGTCTTGTACACCTTACTTAGTACTAGTCACACCACTGTCTTGTACACCTTACTTAGTACTAGTCACACCACTGTCTTGTACACCTTACTTAGTACTAGTCACACCAGTGTCTTGTACACCTTACTTAGTACTAGTCACACCAGTGTCTTGTACACCTTACTTAGTACTAGTCACACCAGTGTCTTGTACACCTTACTTAGTACTAGTCACACCACTGTCTTGTACACCTTACTTAGTACTAGTCACACCACTGCCTTGTACACCTTACTTAGTACTAGTCACACCACTGTCTTGTACACCTTACTTAGTACTAGTCACACCACTGTCTTGTACACCTTACTTAGTACTAGTCACACCACTGTCTTGTACACCTTACTTAGTACTAGTCACACCACTGTCTTGTGCACCTTACTTAGTACTAGTCACACCACTGTCTTGTACACCTTACTTAGTACTAGTCACACCACTGTCTTGTACACCTTACTTAGTACTAGTCACACCAGTGTCTTGTACACCTTACTTAGTACTAGTCACACCAGTGTCTTGTACACCTTACTTAGTACTAGTCACACCAGTGTCTTGTACACCTTACTTAGTACTAGTCACACCAGTGTCTTGTACACCTTACTTAGTACTAGTCACACCAGTGTCAAGTACTAGTCACACCAGTGTCTTGTGCACCTTACTTAGCACTAGTCACACCAGTGTCTTGTGCACCTTACTTAGTACTAGTCGCACCACTGCCTTGTACACCTTACTTAGTACTAGCCACACCACTGCCTTGTACACCTTACTTAGTACTAGTCACATCACTGCCTTGTACACCTTACTTAGTACTAGTCACACCACTGTCTTGTACACCTTACTTAGTACTAGTCACACCACTGTCTTGTACACCTTACTTAGTACTAGTCACACCACTGTCTTGTACACCTTACTTAGTACTAGTCACACCACTGTCTTGTACACCTTACTTAGTACTAGTCACACCACTGTCTTGTACACCTTACTTAGTACTAGTCACACCACTGCCTTGTACACCTTACTTAGTACTAGTCACACCAGTGTCTTGTACACCTTACTTAGTACTAGTCACACCAGTGTCTTGTACACCTTACTTAGTACTAGTCACACCAGTGTCTTGTACACCTTACTTAGTACTAGTCACACCAGTGTCAAGTACTAGTCACACCAGTGTCTTGTGCACCTTACTTAGTACTAGTCACACCAGTGTCTTGTACACCTTACTTAGTACTAGTCACACCACTGTCTTGTACACCTTACTTAGTACTAGTCACACCACTGTCTTGTACACCTTACTTAGTACTAGTCACACCACTGTCTTGTACACCTTACTTAGTACTAGTCACACCACTGTCTTGTACACCTTACAGTAGTACTAGTCACACCAGTGTCTTGTACACCTTACTTAGTACTAGTCACACCACTGTCTTGTACACCTTACTTAGTACTAGTCACACCACTGTCTTGTACACCTTACTTAGTACTAGTCACACCAGTGTCTTGTACACCTTACTTAGTACTAGTCACACCACTGTCTTGTACACCTTACTTAGTACTAGTCACACCACTGTCTTGTACACCTTACTTAGTACTAGTCGCACCACTGTCTTGTACACCTTACTTAGTACTAGTCATACCACTGTCTTGTACACCTTACTTAGTACTAGTCACACCACTGTCTTGTACACCTTACTTAGTACTAGTCACACCACTGTCTTGTACACCTTACTTAGTACTAGTCACACCAGTGTCTTGTACACCTTACTTAGTACTAGTCACACCAGTGTCTTGTACACCTTACTTAGTACTAGTCACACCAGTGTCTTGTACACCTTACTTAGTACTAGTCACACCAGTGTCTTGTACACCTTACTTAGTACTAGTCACACCAGTGTCTTGTACACCTTACTTAGTACTAGTCACACCACTGTCTTGTACACCTTACTTAGTACTAGTCACACCACTGTCTTGTACACCTTACTTAGTACTAGTCGCACCACTGTCTTGTACACCTTACTTAGTACTAGTCACACCACTGTCTTGTACACCTTACTTAGTACTAGTCACACCACTGTCTTGTACACCTTACTTAGTACTAGTCGCACCACTGTCTTGTACACCTTACTTAGTACTAGTCACACCACTGTCTTGTACACCTTACTTAGTACTAGTCACACCACTGTCTTGTACACCTTACTTAGTACTAGTCACACCACTGTCTTGTACACCTTACTTAGTACTAGTCACACCACTGTCTTGTACACCTTACTTAGTACTAGTCACACCACTGTCTTGTACACCTTACTTAGTACTAGTCACACCACTGTCTTGTACACCTTACTTAGTACTAGTCACACCACTGTCTTGTACACCTTACTTAGTACTAGTCACACCACTGTCTTGTACACCTTACTTAGTACTAGTCACACCAGTGTCTTGTACACCTTACTTAGTACTAGTCACACCACTGTCTTGTACACCTTACTTAGTACTAGTCACACCAGTGTCTTGTACACCTTACTTAGTACTAGTCACACCACTGTCTTGTACACCTTACTTAGTACTAGTCACACCAGTGTCTTGTACACCTTACTTAGTACTAGTCACACCAGTGTCTTGTACACCTTACTTAGTACTAGTCACACCAGTGTCTTGTACACCTTACTTAGTACTAGTCACACCAGTGTCTTGTACACCTTACTTAGTACTAGTCACACCACTGTCTTGTACACCTTACTTAGTACTAGTCACACCACTGTCTTGTACACCTTACTTAGTACTAGTCACACCACTGTCTTGTACACCTTACTTAGTACTAGTCACACCACTGTCTTGTACAACTTACTTAGTACTAGTCACACCACTGTCTTGTACACCTTACTTAGTACTAGTCACACCACTGTCTTGTACACCTTACTTAGTACTAGTCACACCACTGTCTTGTACACCTTACTTAGTACTAGTCACACCACTGTCTTGTACACCTTACTTAGTACTAGTCACACCACTGTCTTGTACACCTTACTTAGTACTAGTCACACCACTGTCTTGTACACCTTACTTAGTACTAGTCACACCAGTGTCTTGTACACCTTACTTAGTACTAGTCACACCAGTGTCTTGTACACCTTACTTAGTACTAGTCACACCAGTGTCTTGTACACCTTACTTAGTACTAGTCACACCAGTGTCTTGTACACCTTACTTAGTACTAGTCACACCAGTGTCTTGTACACCTTACTTAGTACTAGTCACACCAGTGTCTTGTACACCTTACTTAGTACTAGTCACACCAGTGTCTTGTACACCTTACTTAGTACTAGTCACACCACTGTCTTGTACACCTTACTTAGTACTAGTCACACCACTGTCTTGTACACCTTACTTAGTACTAGTCACACCACTGTCTTGTACACCTTACTTAGTACTAGTCACACCACTGTCTTGTACACCTTACTTAGTACTAGTCACACCACTGTCTTGTGCACCTTACTTAGTACTAGTCACACCACTGTCTTGTACACCTTACTTAGTACTAGTCACACCACTGTCTTGTACACCTTACTTAGTACTAGTCACACCACTGTCTTGTACACCTTACTTAGTACTAGTCACACCAGTGTCTTGTACACCTTACTTAGTACTAGTCACACCAGTGTCTTGTACACCTTACTTAGTACTAGTCACACCAGTGTCTTGTACACCTTACTTAGTACTAGTCACACCACTGTCTTGTACACCTTACTTAGTACTAGTCACACCACTGTCTTGTACACCTTACTTAGTACCTTACTTAGTACTAGTCACACCAGTGTCTTGTACACCTTACTTAGTACTAGTCACACCACTGTCTTGTACACCTTACTTAGTACTAGTCACACCACTGTCTTGTACACCTTACTTAGTACTAGTCACACCAGTGTCTTGTACACCTTACTTAGTACTAGTCACACCAGTGTCTTGTACACCTTACTTAGTACTAGTCACACCAGTGTCTTGTACACCTTCCAGTAGTACTAGTCACACCAGTGTCTTGTACACCTTACATTAGTACTAGTCACACCAGTGACTTAGTACTAGTCGCACCACTGTCTTGTGCACCTTACTAAGTACTAGTTGCACCACTGTCTTGTACACCTTACTTAGTACTAGTCACACCACTGTCTTGTGCACCTTACTTAGTACTAGTCACACCACTGTCTTGTGCACGTTACTTAGTACTAGTCACACCACTGTCTTGTGCACCTTACTTAGTACTAGTCACACCACTGTCTTGTACACCTTACTTAGTACTAGTCACACCACTGTCTTGTACACCTTACTTAGTACTAGTCACACCACTGTCTTGTACACCTTACTTAGTACTAGTCACACCACTGTCTTGTACACCTTACTTAGTACTAGTCACACCACTGCCTTGTACACCTTACTTAGTACTAGTCACACCACTGTCTTGTACACCTTACTTAGTACTAGTCACACCAGTGTCTTGTACACCTTACTTAGTACTAGTCACACCAGTGTCTTGTACACCTTACTTAGTACTAGTCACACCAGTGTCTTGTACACCTTACTTAGTACTAGTCACACCAGTGTCTTGTACACCTTACTTAGTACTAGTCACACCAGTGTCTTGTACACCTTACTTAGTACTAGTCACACCAGTGTCTTGTACACCTTACTTAGTACTAGTCACACCACTGTCTTGTACACCTTACTTAGTACTAGTCGCACCACTGCCTTGTTCACCTTACTTAGTACTAGTCACACCACTGCCCTGTACACCTTACTTAGTACTAGTC
>NC_056729.1:1872587711-1872616022 GCF_019279795.1 Protopterus annectens | reverse complement strand
CCCTTTAACCACAGTCCAGACGCTATGGAGGGTGAATGGTGGTTCTCCTCCAGCCACACTTGCAGAGGGGGGGGCGAGCCCCATCCCCTGCAGCGCTTCCACCCGCAGGTGGCACAGGGCCACCGGAGGAGGGTCCCGACTCGGCACTAGTGTCAGCTGCACTCGCCAGCTGAGGTGGGAGAGGTGGGTCCGCTGGAACCCGCCTTCCCTGTTGTCCTATATTTTGCATTATGTCATGACAGTTTGGGTTAGTGACATATAATACCATTCACAATTAGTTGTAACAGCATGCATTAGTATTCCCATTAACCAAACACCCAGATATTCACACCATTGAACAGCGTGCATAACACATGCATAATTTGAACAGCAATACACAGTCCAACAACATGTAGGGTTAATTGATGGCAACAGGCCATCAGGTTTGGATGTATGAACAGGGCAGATGCATCAACGGACATGCAAATATATATGACCCAACAGGACAAACGTCCAGGGGTGTTAATTGTGATTGCACATACCATTTTCACGTGGAATGGGTTATATGTGGTTATAGGGTGGGGTGAAGAATATAATATTAACACCTTCAAATACCAATACATATGCTGTACATTTCTAATAGCTACAGATATATACACACTACTGTTCTAACTACAGTTTCCTATATGATAACTATTTCAACTTGGTGATAGGACTGTTACTGCAACATCAATATACATTTTATTGTTCTTCATACACATTCATATCTAGCTTTGTTCAGCTACATCATCCTGCTACATTTGCTTTATATAGCTGTAGACAAGTGTGGATGTTTGGTATATCAGACAGTCATACTATCTGCATACTGCAGACTGAGAGCAACATATCCAGATTTTGGGATACACATTCCAGATGCAGCAACACTTTGAACAGATTTCGCTGCTTGGTTTTGATTCTCACATGCATTTCATTCTGTCTTGACTGCAGTATACTTTATTCAGGGGTTATTACTACTGTATTGCAGGATTCATGACACTTTCTCACACTCTCTCACTTGTTTTCATTTTACTATTCAGGATGATACTTACTTCTAGGCTTTATTGACATGTTTTACCTGGAGTTATTACAATCCTTTCCAGCAGTCTCACTTCTGTCATGTTTCAGTATTTCAACAGGGATATATTTCACACATGTGATTTCATCATCTTCTGCAGCTATACTTTTCAGCCTGCTGCAGGTTGTGTACTATTTTCTTACAGGTGGGTCATTTTTATTTCAGAATTTATGTCAGACATTTTCATTTTTCTGTTTGGCTTACAGGCTGCAACACACTTTTGTAATCAAGCAATACTTGCAGACACTTTCACACTGTTACTTGCACATTTTATTCCTTAGTGACTACACTGCACTCTTTTGCTGACTGTCATACTTTTATATTTCTTTACAGTTACTGGTAGTGAATTACTGACCTGCCTGGTGGTGCAACCGCACCAGCCTATCGCCATAGGCTCTGCGGTCCACAGAACAGACACCTGCAGCTGTAATATAAATGAAGTATTATTGGAATACACATCTCCATAATATCAGCTAGTTTAATTTCTTACATACATAATTAAATGTAACTTACTCAGTACTGGGGCATTGGGCATTTGCCGGGCCTCCTGGATCCAAAGGTTTAGTTGGTCCTGCTTGCGTCTCTTCAGGTCTGCATGGTGGTGATGGACCTGCTCACCAGTCTTTGGAATCCCTGTGGCACTGGTGAGATCATGAGCCAACCGGTCCTACGCCTCAGCCCTGTATGCTCCCCAGAGGACCTGGCCCTGCATGAGTTGGGCCTCATGATTGTGGACTAGGAGCCAGACCATGTACCTGGACTCCTCAATGCCCCACCTCTGTGCTCGAAAGCAACTACCCTCTCCTACTCCTGTCATTCTGCCTGCAGTTCAGTTCTACAATCGTTTATGCTGTGTATTCTCGCCTATGGGGCTTATATAGTCCATTTTTCCCGCACATATCTGTGATTGGCCATTTTGCAATTGTATCAACTTCAGTAAACCTGCATTCTCATACTCCAGTTTGTATTCATTCCTATATATTAGCTATTATTGCATTTATAGGTACTGCTGTCATGGCTTAGTGGTTTGGTACCTTGACTATGGTGTATAGTATCCTGGGTTCGAACCTGGCCACTATTTTTTATGACTGTCTAGACATGCTGAGGGGTGTGTCTGTGTAAAGGCAGTTTTGATACGGCTTGCTCAATGTTGCCCGTCGATTAGCTTGTTTGCGTGGTGCGCAGCTCCACGCAAATGGAGTACGCTGGTTTAAGCCTCATTTGGCTATCAGCACGCATATTACGCTCAGCTCAGCTAGGGGCACTTAGATTCAGCATGTTAAACCACTGCTCAGCTACGGGCACTCATTTTGCACCAGTTAAACCACTGCTCACGTTCGGGCAGATGCACTCACCCTATTAAACTGTAGCTCAGCTATGGGCACATCTGGCATTTTTTATTGTTTTGTTACCTCACATTTCTTCAATATAAATGGGCTATTTCATTACATTTTACATAAAATGTGATTTTATGTGTACATATTTGTCAGGGACTTGTTTCGTGCTTATTTTGCTAAAAATAAAAATTGGTGTTGTGGGGGCTTGAACCATGAATGCCTGCTCTTCAGCCAACATCTCTACCGCTACACTATTGCTTCTTGGCTTATGTTGCATATTTAGTTCTTATATGCTTTCCCACTGACTGCTAACTGTAGCTGTGCTACGGGCACGCCCGCGCAAATGAGTGCACTCACGGTTAAACATTTTTACAATTTAAAAAAAAATATATAACATGTTTATTTATATATTTTCTGTCCATAGTCTGTGGGGGCATGTGTTGTGTTGTGTTTATTCACATTTCCGTGGACTCTGTCATGGGTGTTTACTTTGGGCACTTTTACTCTTCTGGGGGCGTGTCCGCTTGCAGGGCTCAGCCTACGGACACACCCCCTACTGTCTTACACGGACTGTGTTAGACTTATGTGTGATTCAGCATGCTCTCATGAATATGCAGAGCATGCTGACAGCACTCCGTTTAACTGCAGCCTCCGTGTAAGAGTTATAACTCTTACACAGAGGCTTCATGAATCCTGCCCTATATTTATCTGCACAACGCTTTATAGTCGTAATTAAGCATTACTACAATGGCTAAATTGACTCTGCACATAGAATAAGTGTTAATATAGTGGCTAAATTAACTCTGCACAATAACAATTTGATATCACTTCCACAGCAGTAGAGCCATTTGTAAGAGTCCCACGTGCACAATTATTAGTAGGGTTAAGCATATACGGTGCAACTAGGTGTTACTTCAGTGGTTAAATTAACTCTGCACATATAAAATCACTATGTTTATCTGCACAACGCTTTATAGGCTTAATTAAGCGTTACTTCATTGATTAAATAAGCTCGGTACATAGAATAAGCAATAATACAGTGGTTAAATTAACTCTGTACATTAGATGGGGCAATAACAATTTGTAGTCACTTCCACGGCTGTAGAACCACTTGTTACAGTCCCACGTGCACAACGCTATGTAGGCTTAAGCGTATGCGGTGAGAGTGTAGTCCGCAAACAAGTATTTACACAGCTAACAATTAAAAGAAGGATAAAAGCAAGTAGTCTTTCCCAAATGCACAGTCTTCACAAATGCATATAAAGCATGAGTTCACTTATGGTAGGTCAAGCACCAGTGCGGGGTGCACAGAAGTCAGGTACAGTGTAGGAGAAGAAAGATGGCGTCCCCTAGTATGGGGTATATTTATAAGGTGAGAGAGGACGTTGGGGCAGACGGGGAGGAGAGTAAACCATAAAGCAGGTGTGGGGCAGAAGCCGCAAGATAAGTAACTATAAGTCTGATAGAAGGTGGGAAGGGTTAGGTTAAGGGGAGGAGCACAGAGTTGGAAGTAATAGAATAGGTAGGGAACAGAGAGCGCAGTTAAAAAAAAATAAGCAAAGATTAGGAGAAGCTAGAGTACGGTGAGTGCAGTATTAAGAGATATGAATGAGAAAGGTTTGGAGAGCTATAGAAAGGTAAGACAGCAGGATACCAGAGACAAGAGAGTAGACTGTCGAGGATGACAATCAGTGAAATATGAAATTCTGCAGGTAAGTCTGAAGGTAAGAGAATGTAGAAGAAAGTTGAGAGGTTAGCAAGAATAGACTTAGGATGTTAGAGGAGTAGAATGTGATTAAAGATACCTTAGGACAAAGGAGAGATGGTAAAACAGTAAGTCAGAAGAAAACTGGGAACACAGGGAGATATGGTTAAGAATAGGTGAATAAATTAATATACAAAAAGCTTATATTGAGGCGCCACCTAGTGGCCAGTCACTTTATTGCAGAAAATAGGTCTCCTAAAGGGGATGTCAGGCTAAGGGAGAGGGGGAGAAAAACTAGTTAGAGATAAAGAGTCTATAAGCTGGAAGTAAGGGTTATTTAAAATGCTAAATGGGGAGGGGTGCTGGCTAACCTGACTGGGAAGCTTGCCTAACCTAGCAGTATCTATAAAAAAATATTATTATTACAATTTTTCTAGTAGCTATAACAATACATACTTTCACTGTCTTTTGTCAAGGAAAGGTCTCTCGGGGAGCTGGTAGGTTAATTCTTAACTTTGGACTATTTTTCTTAGGCATCCAGCAGGGTACATTCAGGTGATTTAGTGCAGGGACGTACAGGAACACAAAGTTTCACTGTCTTTTATCATGGAAAGGTCTCTCAGGGAGCTGGTAGGTTAATTTTTAATTTTGGACTATTTTTCTTAGGTGTCCTGCTGGATAAAGTAGTATATTTTTGCACCCTAGCAAGCACTTCTTTTTACATCAAGAGATCAGTGGATTTTCTGTCTAGGAAGTAAGTAGACTGATCTGCTACATGCGTGCTTTTACATGGGCGGTGCTGTGGTGCAGCAGTTAATGCTGTCACCTCACAGCAAGAGGTTCTCTGGTTCAGTTCTCAGCTGGGGTGCCTTCTGTGTGCAGTTTGCATGTTCTCCCTGTGTGGGTTTACTCCAGTTTCCTCCCACATTCTAAAGACATGCTTCGGGAGTGTTTCTCCCGGGCTTCAACTGAAAACAGGATCTGTGGAACCAAGTCAGACTTTCCCAGTCAACCAATGTTAAATAAATCTGTTTAGAAAACACTTCAGATTTTTTGCATGTAGTTTTATTGACTGAAGAGATTACTAATCAGCTTATCTTGTTTTAGTGCCTTTAATAATGTTGTACAATTCAGTGGATCTTGGCCCATTTATACAAATCAAAGTCATTTTATTGAATAATCACACTTTTGTAAGCTCTTTAAAGCACATTGTTGTATCTGTATCTTTAAGTTTGTTTGTGGTAGCATTTTGTATCTTTTAAGTTTGTTTGTGGTAGCATTTCATTCAGGACAGTCCTTTACTGTGCTTTTCATAAAGAGGACTGAGATTATTCATCCTGTGGCCAAAGGTGTTTACCTGGTCTATCTGAGCTGGAAAACACACAAAAGGCTCTAAGTATGTTTTTGCACTTCTCTTATATACTGTGACTCTACTTCAGCAGTTTAAAAAAATGTACTATCTGTTGCTGCTTTAAGCAGTTAATTGCACTGTATTACTTTGTATCTGTTAATTATAGGGCTGTTGTAGGTAGTTTGTGTGGTCTTGTTACTGTTGGGCTCCAAACCAGCTATTCTACATCAAGAAGGTGTTTTTGTGCACCCTTGTGCCAGAAATGTGGAGATCTAACTTGTCTGAGTTCTGGATTGCAGTTGGAATGCTTATTGTGTGCTTTCCAGATTGGTAGTTAGCTTAAAACATGCTTCTTTTTGCTCATATTTAAGCCTCACATCTGCGTGGACTTTGGTATAGATACACAGAGCTGCTCATCATTTAGCAACTTTGCTACTGATCGCCAATAATTTGTTTTCACCTGGAGCAATCCACTGCTGAAAAGACAAAAATAAATATATTTTTATGCTTTTCTTATATACTGTGGCTGTACTTTACCATTTTTTTAAGCTGTTTGCTATTATTTTTGCACTTTATAGGAAAAAAAATGACCATCTGCTGCTGCTTTAAGTAGTTAATGGGACTGTATTACATTGTATTTGCTAGTTGCACTGCTGTTGTAGGTAGTTTGTGTGGTCTTGTTTAAGTAGTTAATGGGACTGTTTTACATTGTATCTGCTAGTTGCACTGCTGTTGTAGGTAGTTTGTGTGGTCTTGTTTAAGTAGTTAATGGAACTGTTTTACATTGTATCTGCTAGTTGCACTGCTATTGCAGGTAGTTTGTGTGGTCTTGTTACACTTGGGCTCCACACCAGCTATTCTATATTAAGAAGTTGTTCTTCTGCACCCTTACGGTAGAAGTGTGCTGATTTAACTTATCTGAGTTGAGGATTGCTGCTGAAAGGCTTATTGTGTGCTTTACTGATTGGTAGTTAGCTTAAAACTTGTTTCTTTTTGCTCATATTTAAGCCTCACTCAGCAGTAGTTAGCAGTGCCCTGTATAGATGCAAAAGTCTTGAATCTCCGGTTTTCCCTAAACAGCTGTTAGTGAAACTCTTCCAAGGTTTTCTGCTGCTCTAGGAGTAACTCAGTTGAACACCGAGCAGTGTTGCCTTATTAATCAACCTTAGCCTACATAAAGTATATGTCCCTCTTGCAGTCGCAGTGCTACCAGCACAGTCCTGTCAAATTAACCTATTCTTTTCCCTAATAAAACATACAGTAAGAGCCTGCTATCATAGACGGGCAGTTTCCCATTATCTCAATGGCTAGCCTGAAAGACATAAGCATCTTAAGTCAATGTAGCAATTGTCTCATGTATACTGACAACCACTTACTCCTGAAACGAACAAATACTTTATGTGAGAGATGTACTTACACTATGAAACTGGAGCAAGACTCTCATATAAGGACAAATCAAATGTCAAACAGGGTGCTAGCACACACACACACACACACACACACACACACACACACACACACACACACACACACACACACACTAAATAAGGACACAGCACATAAACCCACATATGCGAAGGTGCTCAATATTAAATTACCAAAAGATAAGAGGGCTCCCAAATGGAAACTACTTACACACATAACAATGCAAACAACAATAACACATAATGACAAAAAACAGTGTCTCACCAAATTAACACATTGGGTGTAACACCACAAAACCTAATGTATTAGTCATAGGTGACTCCATCGTAAGACACATGGATGTTTTCCTTACCAGGATGGATAAGGAGTGGTTTACAGTTTGCTACCTGCCAGGTGTCAGGATCTGTCAAGTCACTCAAGTATTCAAGTCACTCAACCACAAGTACTGGTATGACTCTGTCATAGTCCATATGGGGGTAAATGACTTGAGATGTACCTCACTGGACTATATAAAGAGAGACATGACTGAGCTCTCAGATTATGTGCCAGAGACAGGGATAAGCCTATCCTTAAGCAGCATTCTACCTTCTCCAAGGATGATGCCACAATACAAACAAAAAATGATTCACTTTAACAACTGGCTTATATCTGTCAGCTTGGGAAGACATGGTTGACAGGCCATGCTGCTTTGCCAGAGATGGTCTGCACCTGTCTCCTCTAGGCTTTTGGATGCTGGCAAAGGCATTAACCACCCCTACTGTGTCATTTTTTAGGCAGCGTCAAAATTACCAACCTTGCAAGATAACAAAATCCTTTCCAGATAAACTCAAGGTACTGCTGCTTAATGCTATGAGATTAAACAAGAAACTGCACTCCCTGGAAGCACTCCTCACTTTGGAAGATGAAGAAGTCTGCAGTCACTATGACATGGTTCACAGGTGTGGAAAGCACCCTGGTCATGTAGCGTTACAATGCCTTCATACATTCAGATGGGTCTATATTAGAACATCGAAGTTTCAAAACTTTGAATGTTCTAATATCGACTCCTATTCAACATCGAACATACAGAACAGCAAATGTTTTCCTAGGAAAAAGATTTGCTGTTTCAAAACACATACACACAACACAAGCACACCAAACAAACAGCAATCCACACACATACACCTAAAATCGTACACCTAACCCTACACTAAACTATACACACACCACTAACTATCCACTTACCTTAACCCAAACCCTAACCCTAAGGTACGTCACTATCTCATACTCACCTCACCCGTGCCCTAACCCTAACTCACCTACCCCTCCCTATCCATCACGTCCACACAATCACACACTTACCTGACCCGCACCCTAACCCTAACTCACCTAACCTGCCCTAACCCTCACGTCCACACAATCGCACACATACCTAACCTGCGCCCTAATCCTAACTCACCTAACCCACCCTAACCCTCACATCCACACAATCACACACATACCTCACCCACACCCTAATCCTAACTAACCTAACCCGCGCTCCATTGCACACTTACCTGAACCCAACCTGTAACTTTCCATCACAGTGCTGAAAATACCGAAGCAACAGAAATGGACAACAGAATTCTTTCCCTAGGAAAAATTTGATTTTCTGTAGCTTCTATGTTTTCAGTGTTTGCTGAATACGGGTTGATTTAGAGCATTCAAAGTTTTGAAACTTCGATGTTCTAATATAGATCCCATTCAGACCACAAACTGAGCATGAAAAAAACAAAGAAGGAAGTGTATCCATCTTCATTAAGGACAACTACACCTCGAGACTGGTCAAACAGTATGACTCTCTTGAGCTATTCCATGACCAATTAACTATAGGCAAAGCCCCCTACCACAACAAAGCTAGCTATAGGTCCCCCACCATGAAACAAGAAAAGCATACACATACCTGGACTTACTGGAGTCACTTGCCATACAGTCCAACACCTTACTCATGGGTGATTTTAATTATCCTATCATTGACTGGGAAATACACATGACCATTAACATGCTGGCTCAGAGGTTCTTGGATTTTGTCAATGCAAATGCTCTGGAACAGCTAGTTAGCACACCCACAAGAAGCTCAAATGTTCTGGACATAGTACTCACTAACATGGGATAGCATTGCACACCCCCATGTGATGTCTTCCCTGGTAAGATCAGACCATAAATCAGTCTTGTTCAATGTAATTTTAAGACCAGATGACCCATCAAGCTCAAAATGCTTAATAATTTTTCAAAGACAAACTACCTCCTACTAAGTGATGGTCTTATGCAGAGGTGCACACCACTGCCCTGTATGAACACTTAAGCAGTTTTATAGAATCAGCTATACCTGACCAGATTAAAACCAGGTCTTGCTGAAAAAACAAGCCACCCTGGTGGACCCCTAGTACAAACAGGCTCTACAACAAGAGAAACAAACTAATGTCCAAGAACAAGAGGGACCTGGCTCAACAGGAAGAAACCCCTCTCTAGTATAAACAACCAAATCAGAGATCCGCTCAAGTCCTCCAAAAGTAATTATGAAACAAAAATATCCTGCCTAGCCAGGGATAATCACAAGGCATTCTTTAACAATGTCTGAAATCTAACTGGTTGTGAAGCTAAAAGAGGGGGTGTATCAATATTCATTAAAGATAAATACCCCTCCAGATTGGTTAAACAGTATGATTCCCTGGAGACACTTCCGGTGCAATTAACTGTCAGTAGGACACCTATTCAAGTCAATGCCAGCTACAGGACCCACTCCATGAATCAGGACGCCCACTCTGCCTATTTGACTCTGCCACCTCTGTCATGATACACCCAAACAGCATGGTTTTGGGTGACTTTAACTACCCATCTATTGACTGGGTAATTTACTCATGCTCAAACTCACTTGACCAAAGGTTCCTCGACTTAGTTAACTCCAGTACCCTGGACCAACTGGTTGACACCCCCACAAGTGCAGGACCACTGTAGCACACCCACTCTGATGTCTTCCCTGGTGAGATCTGATCACAAATCAATCTTATTCGAAGTAACTATCACACTTGCCCACCTTGCAGCAACTAAACTAAAAATCTTCTCCAAAGCAGATTATAACCTCTTATGGGATGGTATAATTAGCTTCACTGCACCTCCCCTCTCAGATGGAACTGGCAACTATGCCAAGTTATACACCAATGCTTTATACACACACCTGTATAACTGCATTGACTTGGCTATACCTGAAAGGTCCTCAAGGAAGAGCAAATGGGTCTATATTAAATCATCGAATGCTTAGAAAAGTGAACAATGATTTATCGACCCCATGTAAGCGAAAGCTTACAAACTCGAATGCTTAGAAAAGCGATTTCTTCCAAGGGAAAAGAATCTCTGTTTCAAGAAAAAAAAACACTTAAAACATAACATAAAGTGGGGGCTTCACACCCACACCCCCCGATGTGGGGGGCTGTGCATCGCACTACAATGATGAAAATGGCAAAGTGACAGACACAGCCAAGCGATTTCTTTCCCAAGGAAAGAATTTGCTTACATGCCACTTCATCATTTTGCCTTTTCGTCTTTTCAAGTTCGACCGAGATGCATTCGAAAGAATGTGTCTTCGGTCATCTAATAGGAACCCGAGCAAACCTGCCTGGTGGATAACTGCCATTAACAAGCTATTGCTGTCTAAGAGTAAGAAGGAGCAAGCCCTAAACTGTAAGCGTTCCCTGCCCAGCTTAAACAGGCAAATAAGACTTCTTGTGAAGTCCTCTGAAGCAAACTATGAATCCAATTTAGCTTCCTCAACAAAGGACAGCCATAAAGCAGTCTATAATTACATCTGTAACCTAAAAGGAAAGGCCCAGATTTGTGCCAAACTGGTAGTTAATGATGCAACATATACTGACCTGTGGACATAGCTAACCTGCTGGCCAACATGTTCTGTAAAAACTTCAGCCCCCTGTCTCCACCACACATAACCCTATGACATCCCTACCACCTATCCCCTACCTTGTATCTCTAAAGAGCAGGTTGTAAGCACCCTCTCTAAGGCCAACAATACAGCATCTATGGGACCTGATAACATCCCAGGCTGCATCCTACATGGGCTCCAACAAGAATTAGCAACACCATTGGATATTCTTTTCAATCATAATCTAAGTACCGGCTACATCCCAGCTGAATGGAAAATGGCTACTGTTATTCTCTTGCCCAAATGTGGTGCTTCCACTGTCCCCAGGAACTATAGACCTATTAGCCTGACTAGCCTTATCTGCAAGGCCATGGAGCAAATCATCATGGCCCTTATCAACAAAGATGTAGGTAATCTCCAAACATTTGATCCTACTAACTTTGGAGTGTCAAAGGGAGATCATGCCTGTTAAACCTGGTGGACTTCTTTGAGACAATCACCAAGGCAACTAGATGAGGGGAAATCTGTGCATACAGCCTACCTAGACTTAGCCAAGGCATTTGACTCTATCCCCTACTCAAGCATCATTGACAAACTCACCCAGCTAGGTATCAACCCTTATATATGGCTCACTGATAGCACCTATGCAGTCAAAATAGGGGAATCCACCTCCAACAGCAGACCTGTAACCAGTGGCGTTTCACAGGGATTAGTCCTGGGACCTCTACTCTTTGGAATCTATTTCTCAGAAGTACAAGCAAAAACCAAAGGTCTATGGTTAACAAAGTCTGCTGATGACTGAAAACTGGAAGTGGTCATAGAATCTCCAAATTATGCCAACATCCTATAAGAGGGTCTTACACAACAAATGGTTGGTGCCAAAGTCATGCCTTAAACTCAATGCAAAAAAATGTATTATCATCCCTTTCAGTAAGAGCGATGTTCCTGCTAACGACCACATCAGTAACAATAACTTAAGTATGCACTCAGTGGTGAGAGACCTAGGCCCACAGGTTGAAAGCAACCTTACCTTTGACCACCATGTCTCCACAGTGGTTAAGAAGGGCATTCTATATTGCTCATCACATAAGTAAGGGCATTGCCTTTAGAAAATAGAATCTATAACCTCCTGTACTCTTCCATCATTAGGCCAATAATTGAGTACAACACCCCTTTTGGTATGTACCTTTCCAAGCACCTTCAGCAATTGGAGAGACCACAAAGGTTCCTCACAATCATCATCATCATCATCACCAACAGCCCTCTTTTTCCATTTTTCTACATGGGGTTGGGGTATCGTGTTAAGTGTTGCCAATTATTGCGATTCAGTGCCACACTCCTGCCTTCTTCAACACTCATGCCTGACTGTCACAGATCTTCTTTCACACTATCCATCCACCTCTTTGCTGGATGCCCTCACTTCCTCTTACCTTCTTCCTGTCTGCCCCTGTCTGTCCCAAATCTCCCTCACCAGATTGTCTTCTGCTTTTCTGCACGTGTCCAAACCACCATAGTCTGTTCTCTTTGATCGTTTCTGCAGTTGGAGCTACTTTGGCTTCTGCTCTTATGTCCTTATTTCTTCGTCTGTCCCACAGTGTACATCCTGCCACCCTTCTCAGGCACTTCATTTCCATCACCTCTAGCTTTTTCAGCTGCTCTGCCTTTACTGCCCAGGTTTCATTACCATACGGTAGTACTAGTCACACCACTGTCTTGTACACCTTACAGTAGTACTAGTCACACCACTTTTACACTTTACTTAGTACTAGTCACACCACTGTCTTGTACACCTTACTTAGTACTAGTCACACCACTGTCTTGTACACCTTACTTAGTACTCGTTGCACCACTGTCTTGTGCACCTTACTTAGTACTAGTTGCACCACTGTCTTGTGCACCTTACTTAGTACTAGTCACACCACTGTCTTGTGCACCTTACTTAGTACTAGTCACACCACTGTCTTGTACACCTTACTTAGTACTAGTCACACCACTGTCTTGTACACCTTACTTAGTACTAGTCACACCACTGTCTTGTACACCTTACTTAGTACTAGTCGCACCACTGTCTTGTACACCTTACTTAGTACTAGTCACACCACTGTCTTGTGCACCTTACTTAGTACTAGTCACACCACTGTCTTGTGCACGTTACTTAGTACTAGTCGCACCACTGTCTTGTGCCCCTTACTTAGTACTAGTCGCACCTCTGTCTTCTGCACCTTACTTAGTACTAGTCCACCACTGTCTTGTACACCTTACTTAGTACTAGTCACACCACTATCTTGTACACCTTACTTAGTACTAGTCACACCACTGTCTTGTACACCTTACTTAGTACTAGTCAGACTACTGACTTGTACACCTTACTTAGTACTAGTCACACCACTGTCTTGTACACCTTACTTAGTACTAGTCACACCACTGTCTTGTACACCTTACTTAGTACTAGTCACACCACTGTCTTGTACACCTTACTTAGTACTAGTCACACCACTGTCTTGTACACCTTACTTAGTACTAGTCACACCACTGTCTTGTACACCTTACTTAGTACTTGTCGCACCACTGTCTTGTACACCTTACTTAGTACTAGTTGCACCACTGTCTTGTACACCTTACTTAGTACTAGTCGCACCACTGTCTTGTGCACCTTACTTAGTACTAGTCGCACCACTGTCTTGTGCACCTTACTTAGTACTAGTCGCACCACTGTCTTGTACACCTTACTTAGTACTAGTTGCACCACTGTCTTGTACACCTTACTTAGTACTAGTCACACTACTGACTTGTACACCTTACTTAGTACTAGTCACACCACTGTCTTGTACACCTTACTTAGTACTAGTCACACCACTGTCTTGTACACCTTACTTAGTACTAGTCACACCACTGTCTTGTACACCTTACTTAGTACTAGTCACACTACTGACTTGTACACCTTACTTAGTACTAGTCACACCACTGTCTTGTACACCTTACTTAGTACTAGTCACACCACTGTCTTGTACACCTTAGTACTAGTCACACCACTGTCTTGTACACCTTACTTAGTACTAGTCGCACCACTGTCTTGTACACCTTACTTAGTACTAGTCACACCACTGTCTTGTACACCTTACTTAGTACTAGTCACACCACTGTCTTGTACACCTTACTTAGTACTAGTCACACCACTGTCTTGTACACCTTACTTAGTACTAGTCGCACCACTGTCTTGTACACCTTACTTAGTACTAGTTGCACCACTGTCTTGTACACCTTACTTAGTACTAGTCGCACCACTGTCTTGTACACCTTACTTAGTACTAGTCGCACCACTGTCTTGTACACCTTACTTAGTACTAGTCACACCACTGTCTTGTGCACCTTACTTAGTACTAGTCGCACCACTGTCTTGTACACCTTACTTAGTACTAGTCACACCACTGTCTTGTACACCTTACTTAGTACTAGTCGCACTACTGTCTTGTACACCTTACTTAGTACTAGTCGCACCACTGTCTTGTACACCTTACTTAGTACTAGTCGCACCACTGTCTTGTGCACCTTACTTAGTACTAGTCGCACCACTGTCTTGTGCACCTTAGTTAGTACTAGTCACACCACTGTCTTGTACACCTTACTTAGTACTTGTCGCACCACTGTCTTGTACACCTTACTTAGTACTAGTCACACCTCTGTCTTGTACACCTTACTTAGTACTAGTCACACCACTGTCTTGTACACCTTACTTAGTACTAGTCACACCACTGTCTTGTACACCTTACTTAGTACTAGTCACACCACTGTCTTGTACACCTTACTTAGTACTAGTCGCACCACTGTCTTGTACACCTTACTTAGTACTAGTCGCACCACTGTCTTGTACACCTTACTTAGTACTAGTCGCACCACTGTCTTGTACACCTTACTTAGTACTAGTCGCACCACTGTCTTGTACACCTTACTTAGTACTAGTCGCACCACTGTCTTGTACACCTTACTTAGTACTAGTCACACCACTGTCTTGTACACCTTACTTAGTACTAGTCACACCACTGTCTTATACACCTTACTTAGTACTAGTCGCACCACTGTCTTGTACACCTTACTTAGTACTAGTCGCACCACTGTCTTGTACACCTTACTTAGTACTAGTCGCACCACTGTCTTGTACACCTTACTTAGTACTAGTCGCACCACTGTCTTGTACACCTTACTTAGTACTAGTCGCACCACTGTCTTGTACACCTTACTTAGTACTAGTCGCACCACTGTCTTGTACACCTTACTTAGTACTAGTCGCACCACTGTCTTGTGCACCTTACTTAGTACTAGTCACACCATTGTCTTGTACACCTTACTTAGTACTAGTCACACTACTGACTTGTACACCTTACTTAGTACTAGTCACACCACTGTCTTGTACACCTTACTTAGTACTTGTCGCACCACTGTCTTGTACACCTTACTTAGTACTAGTCGCACCACTGTCTTGTACACCTTACTTAGTACTAGTCACACCACTGTCTTGTACACCTTACTTAGTACTAGTCACACCACTGTCTTGTACACCTTACTTAGTACTAGTCACACCACTGTCTTGTACACCTTACTTAGTACTAGTCGCACCACTGTCTTGTACACCTTACTTAGTACTAGTCGCACCACTGTCTTGTGCACCTTACTTAGTACTAGTTGCACCACTGTCTTGTACACCTTACTTAGTACTAGTCACACCACTGTCTTGTACACCTTACTTAGTACTAGTCACACCACTGTCTTGTACACCTTACTTAGTACTAGTCGCACCACTGTCTTGTACACCTTACTTAGTACTAGTCGCACCACTGTCTTGTACACCTTACTTAGTACTAGTCGCACCACTGTCTTGTACACCTTACTTAGTACTAGTCACACAACTGCCTTGTACACCTTACTTAGTACTAGTCACAACACTGCCTTGTACACCTTACTAAGTACTAGTCACACCACTGTCATGTACACCTTACTTAGTACTAGTCGCACCACTGTCTTGTGCACCTTACTTAGTACTAGTCGCACCACTGTCTTGTACACCTTACTTTTCAGCCTCTTTGGCTTTCTTCTGTCATACACTACACCTGAGACTCCATGCCAGTTGGTTGCAGCCCTTCTGATTCTAGCTTTGACATTTTCATTCAGACTTCCCTTCTCCTCAACCACCCTGCCCAGATACTTGAAGCTATTTACCTATTCCACTATCTTCCCTTCTATCTCCGTTTCCAGCTTCTTCTGATTTCCCCAATTTGCTGCTATTACCACATTCTTATCTGTGCTCAGTTTCATTCCATGTCTTCACTTTTGCATTCCATTACCACATCCTTTGCTGAAGTTCTTGCTCAGAGTCTGCCTATAATGCCACATCATCTGCATACAGCAACTTTGTTGATCTGTCTCCTCTGGCCTGTTTGCTAATATAGTCCATCATTAGTATGAACAACAATGGTCTCAGAGCTGAACCCTGTTGTACACCCACACCCACTGGGAACCCCTCTGTGAGGCCGAACACTGTATATTCTTAAGTCATTGGGTCCTTGCACATAGCCTGCACTAATTCTACCAATGTTGCTGGGACTTTGAACCACTGCAGTGCTGCCCAGATCACCTTTCTTGGGACCTTGTCATATGCTTTCTCCAAGTTTAGGAATGCCCAGTTGGACTCTTTCATAATCTCTAGCTTCTTCTCAACTATCTGCCTCACTGCAAACATCAGGTCAGATGTGCTGCATCCTGATCTGAGTCCAAACTGCTTATCTCCCATCTTACATTTTACTGCTCTGTATATCTGGTTATCAATCACCCTCTTCAGAACTTTCATGCAGTGTGATAGGAGTTTGATGCCTCTGTACTGCCCACAGTTTGGATGTCCCCTTTGTTCTTAAGCACTGGCATGAGTGTATTTATTCTCCAATCATCTGGGATATGCCTTTCTCTCCACACTGCTACAGTAATCCCTCTGCACAAAGGGGGGGGGGGGGCATCAATCGACCTTGGGAATTATAGGTCCAGAAGTTTGACTAGCCTCATCTGCAAGGCCATGGAATGAATCATTAGAGATCTTATTAAGAAGGACATAGATCATTTCCAAACTCTGGACCCAACCCAGTTTGGATTTGTTAAAGGTAGATCATGCCTGTTAAACATGTTTTAGTTCTTTGAGAAAGTCACCAAGGCCCTGAATGAGGGAAAGACAGGGCATGCCGCATATCATGACCTAGCCAAGACATTTGACACAATCCCCCACTCAGGTATTATTGAGAAACTCTCCCAATTGGGAATTAACCCCTACATTACTAGATGGGTACCTAAATGGGTAGCTATGTGACAGGACATATACTGTGAAAGTGGGTGACTTCACCTCTAGCAAAAGACTAGTCACCAGTGGTGTACCACAGGGTTATGTGCTGGGCCCTTTACTGTTTAGAATTTATTTTTCAGAAGTCTAGGCAAACTTGCACAGCCAGTGGCTGATCAAGTCCGCTGAAGATTGCAAATTCGGAGCAATTGAGTCCCTTAATGATGTTAATATACTGTAGTCAGGGTTAGCACAGACAAATGATTTTTGCCAAAGCCATAGAATAAAGATAAATGCAAAAAATGCATTATTATTCTCTTTGAGAAATCTGACATCCCTGCTAATTACATTATAGACAGCATCCCCCTAAGTTTAGACCCAGTGGTAAGTGATCTGCGTACTCAGGTTGATCGCAACCTCAGCTTTGACCACCACGTATTCAGAGTAGTAAAGAAATCCTTCTATATGGCACATCTTATAAATAAAGACATCACATCTTGATTTAAAGATGTTATAATTCCATTATACATGGCTATCATCAGACCAGTAATTGAGTACAATGCTCCCTTTTGCATGTACCTCACCAGACACCTGCAACAATTGGAGAGACCACAGAGGTTTCTCATCAAGAAATTTCAGGGTACACAAAACAAGTCTTACGCAGAAAGACTGAAAGCCTTGTCATTGTATTCTGTCTCCTACAGGTTGCTAAGGGGTGACCTGTGCCTGGCTTACAGAACAGTCTCTGACCAGGCCCTGATGGAAATGCTACACATTCATAAATCAAACTGCATGAGGGTCACTCATTCCATGGATGTTAACCTAGCCTCTAATATGAATAAGTCACGCTGGAGAGATATATACATCTCCTAGAGACTGCCACTTCTCTGGAACAAGCTTCAAATTGATGCATAACAGAGCCCCTCGCTGACCATTTTCAAATGTAACCTAGATCAATGGATGGGTGACCACAAATTCACTCCTAGGATGGCACCTATGTCCCTTCTGGCCAGAGGAAGTTGTTATTAATTACCATAGACCCTTACCTCTGAGAACTTCACTCACCTAACCATTGACAATTAGGGCAACTCGGAATAGACATGGCGAGGCTTGTAAGGACTCTAGGATCGTTAGCCTAGGAACCTTCTATGAACCTAGGAACTGATTATTCTGCAATGGTTTAATATTTTTCACTACGTAGAATTTTTCAGGGTAGTCCCTTTTAGTGTACCTTCTGTCAAACTGCTGTGTGGCATTATACAGTTTAATTTCTCAATATCATTTTGCAGTACTGTTACCAAATCCCATTTTAGATTTGACTGATATATTGTTGTTCGGCTGTTAGTGGTGGTCTGGAGATATTACATTGAAAATATGAGCTGAAAATGTTACATGGACATTTACTCATTTTAAAAACATACACGCATGCACACACAGATACATGCATACGTGCACGCACATACACACACACACACACACACACACACACACACACACACACACACACACACACACACACACACACACACACACACACACACACACACTTTGCATGTTTTATCACCTTTCTATTAAACCACGTACAGTATGTTTACTGTTTCTTCAGTAAATTCTAAGAAAGGAAATCAAAGTTTGCATAGATGGGAAAAGGCTTTGCAAAGCTTTGCTTTGTTGTGATACAGGCAAGAGCTACAGCAGTAATTACACATGGGTCTTTAACAGACCACAATCAGTTTTGAAAAAAAGTTCTAGAATAATTATAGCAAATAAACTACATGTTACTTATGCGACTCAGAATTTTAAGCAACATAAAATATAGTTTGTCAGATCTGGAAGTGTAGGAAATATTTGTTCAGGTACTGTTTGCAGTGGGAAAAATGCTCCTTTCTAAGAGTTTCCAGTGAGTCTTGAAAACTGAAGCTGGAAGAGTATGATTCCCTTGAGTGTTGAGTCTACAGTACTACTATGCAATTTTGTTGTAGAGTTTCTCAATATACTCTTTAAGTTCTGTTCTTTGTGTTTATATGACATTTAATAGTATGAATGTGTGTGTGTGTGTGTGGGGGGGGATTGTGTACATTTGTGTACAGTTCATAGTTTTGAGATGTATTTTTGAGAAAATCACTACAGACTTTAGTTGGTTCCTATAATTCATAGTTTTACGAAACTTTTAGAAATGAACCCTTCAAACAGCAAGTTATGTTGGAGATGTTGTCTGTCCACTAATGCTGATTGGTCTCATATTTTTTATGACTGTACTAATATTAAACCATATTGGAATGAGATTAACAAATTTCTTCAAGCTATCTATACTGATATATTTGTTTGACAAAGTCCTTAATTTTATTGAATGTTGTTAATAGTAATAATATGAAGAAAGATGACCTGTATTTGTTGTGGACAATCTTAGCAATAGCCAGAAAATGTATAACTAGAAGATGGAACTCTAATTTAGCACCCACAATGGAGGAATTCCTATCATCACTGAAGAGATGCATACTAATGGAGAAAAGAACTAAAGAGTTAAGAACTTTTCCTAAGCCATTGGTTAATAGTCCGTGGAGGAAAGTTTTGAATTTGATTGATACCCTACAGATGGAGCCAAACTCTTCCTAACTCTAATTTATGCACAGTAGTGCAGCGGTTAGCATTGGCACCTCACAGCAAGAGGTTCCCTGGTTCGATCCTTGGCTGAGGTGCCTTCTGTGCGGAGTGTGCATGTCCTCCCTGTGGTCAGGTGGGTTTCCTCCGTAGTGCTCCGGTTTCCTCCCACATCCCAAAGCCAGCGTGCCGAACAGTCACAGCCCTTAAGGCTAAACAACACACCTGATACACTTGTAATAGGTGACTCTATCGTCAGGCACACTGACGTCCCGCTCACCAGGCTGAACAAGGAGAAGGTCACGGTGAGCTGCCTGTTGGGTGTTAGGATCCGCCACATAACACAAGCACTCAGGTCACTCCAAGGCAAGTACAAATATGACTCAGTCATTGTCCATGCTGGTGTGAATGACCTGAGACGTACCTCCCTGGACTACATGAAAAGAGACATAGAGGAGCTCTCTGAGCATGTAGCCCAGGCCGGTATGACCCTGACCTTGAGTAGCATCTTACCCTCACCAAGAATGATGCCACAATATGAAGACAAGATGATCAATTTCAACAATTGGCTTAAGTGTTGGTTTCATTCAAAGGGGATCCAATGCCTGTCAGCCTGGGATGACATGCTCGACAAGCCACGATGCTTCGCTAGGGATGGCTTGCACCTGTCACCCCTGGGCTTTCGGATATTGGCAAAGGCTCTTGCTACCCCATAGTGCCTTTTTAGGCAAGGCTCAAAAGACAAACCCACCTCCATAGGTATCACAAGGGATAAGAAACTAAGAGTAATGCTACTCAACGCCAGAAGTCTAAACCTCAAGATGCATGCACTCGAAACTCTCCTTAGCATGGAGAACATCGATATCTGTGCAGTAACAGAAACCTGGTTCAAGGCTCCCGAGAGCACCCCAGCACTACCAGGTTATACCTCATACCATGCTTTTCGGCCCCAAAACTTGGACCGAACCACAAAGGAGGGGGAGTATCAATATTCGTCAAAGATACCCACACCTCCAGGTTGGTGGCACAGCATGAAGCATCAGAGACTATCCATGTGCAACTTACAGTGGGTAAAACTGCCTTCCAGTTTATAGCCTGCTACAGACCACCCTCCCAAACACAGGAACCCCACTCGGCCTTCCTGAGAATACTGGAAAATATGAAGGTCTCTCCAAACACCATTATATTGGGCGACTTCAACTACCCAAACATAGACTGGGAGCATTACTCTAGCTCCAACACCCTAGCCCAAAGGTTCCCAGAATTTATAAACTCAAATGCTATGGAACAACTTGTTACCACTCCCACAAGAGGGGAAAACATACTGGACCTGATCATCACCAACATGGGGACACTATACTCCAGACCAGAAGTGTATCCCTCACTGGTAAGATCAGACCATAAACTAATCTCACTGGATATTCACATCCCGACCCCACCCCCTGCCCATAAAACCACAGTGAAAAACTTCTCTAAAGCAAATTTCACACGCCTCAAAACCGAGGCAAAATCCTTCAAAGCCCCCGAGCCTGTGGAAAATACAGCCCAGACTGCAGAATCCTTTATAAACGCATTCTATGAACACCTTCAGGAATGCATGGATCATGCAATCCCAAATAAAACCATGACCCAATCTTCCAAAGACAGACGTCCTGTCTGGTGGACCCCAGCCATAAACAAACTATACAATAGAAGGAGGAAGCTACTACATGATAGAGCAAAATCCCAAAAAGGGAAGGCATCTCTGATCAGTATTAGCAAAAAACTACGGGCACTCATAAAATCGTCTAAGGACAGCTTCAAGGGAAAAATTGCACAGGACACTAAGGATAATCACAAGGCTTTCTTTAGTTATGTTAGGAACCTGGGTGGGAATTCCCAGATATGCTCAGAATTAGTCCAAAATGACAAAAAATACACCGAGCCCACAGACATTGCCAACATCTTAGCTGACAGGTTCAGTGCAAACTCCCCCCCCCCCACAAAAAGGGCAAATATCTATCCCAACAGAGTGCTGCCCCCCTGACATCCCAGATGCTCAGGGAAGTGCCCCCCCCTCCAAAGCAAAAACACAGCATCAATGGGACCAGATGGTGTCCCGGGCTGCGTCCTACATGAACTGCAAGAAGAGCTAAACCCAAACATAAAACTAAAACTACTGTTCAGTCTTAGCCTTACTACAAGATATGTACCCAAAGAGTGGCGTACAGCAACAGTGGTCCCTCTCCACAAAGGTGGTACCTCAACGGATCCTGAAAACTATTGCCCCATAAGCCTGACTAGCTTGGTGTGCAAAGCTATGGAAAGGATCATCATGGACCTCATAAATAAAGATATTGGGGACCTACAGACACTGGATCCTACCCAGTTTGGCTTTGTTAAGGGCAGATCCTTCCTCTTAAACCTGGTCGATTTCTTTGAAACAGTCACCAAGGCCATTGACAAGGGGAAGGTGGTCCACACAGCCTACCTGGAACTCGGAAAAGCCTTCGATACAATACCCCACTCGGGCATTATAGCTAAGCTCACCAGCTTAAATATAAACCCCTATGTCACTAGATGGGTTGCAAACAGGCTCAAGGACAGAACCCACATGGTTAGAATTGCTGGAGCCATGTCAGACTCCAAACCAGTTACAAGTGGTGTCCCACAAGGCTCAGTCCTGGGACCTCTCTTGTTCGGTATATATTTCTCGGCGGTACAGGCCAACATGGAAGGACTGTGGCTGACCAAGTTTGCAGATGACTGCAAACTGGGCGCCATAATCAACTCTCCAGCTGACACAGGCATCCTCCAAATGGGGCTCATAGAAACAGACAACTGGTGCCAGAGCCATGGCCTCAAGCTAAATGCCAAAAAGTGTATAGTCATCCCATTTGGCAAAAACAAAGTGCCCACAAATTACCACATAGGTGGAAATCCATTAAGTACAGAAGAAGTCATTAGGGACCTGGGGACCCAAGTTGATAGCAATCTCTCATTTGACAACCACGTGGCCAAAGTGGTTAGAAAAACATTTTATATAGCCCACCTAATCATGAAGGGATTCACATCTAGATCAGGGGAGGTTATCGTGCCTCTTTACTCATCCCTCATCAGGCCCATAATTGAGTACAATGACCCTTTTGGGATGTACCTTACCAGACACCTGCAGCAACTGGAAAGACCCCAAAAGTACTTCACCAAGAGGATCAAAGGGCTCAAACAGATGCCATATGCTGCTCAGTTAAGAAACTCCAGCTCTACTCAGTGGCATACCGCCTGCTCAGAGGCGATTTGTGCCTGACGTATAAAGCCATGTCCAACCCGGAATTAATGGACATGCTGCACCTCAGAAAATCCAAATCCCATCGAGCCACGCTCGAGAGACTTGAACCTCAGCACTGAAATAAATAGGACATGCTGGAGGGACAGATTCATAACCCAGAGGCTCCCTTCTGGAATAAAATCCCAGTCCAGGTTAGGCAGAGTCCCACATTGACTCTCTTCAAGAGGAATCTTGATGAGTGGATGGGAGATCGTAGGTTTACCCTGGCTATCACTTCTGTGTCACTGTTAGACAGAGGCACAGTATACTAACCTCAAAAAAAGGCATAGCAAAATTAATTTAAAATGGGTGGCGAAAGCCAAACACACTCTGGCTAGGCTTATAAATGCCCCAGGGCAGATAGCCTAGTATGAACCTATGAACCTATGAAGACATGCTGTAGATGGATTGGACACTCTAAATTGGCCCTAGGTGTGAGTGCGTGTGTGTGCCTTCTGTGGAAGGTTGGGTGCTGGGCTGGCAACTCGACATCATAAAACTCCACTGCCAATCATGAGTGGACATGTGATCTGCTGTGGTGACCCCTAACCGGGAAAAAACAAAAGAAGAAGAATAAGACAGGTCAGTATTAGGCAATCAGTCTGCATACCTCTAGAAGCCTAGGCAATAACTCATATTCAAAAGCTCCCTCTGGCCTCATCAAGGGCAGTACAAGATAGACTGGTGGGGGGGGATTTGAGGCCACCCATACAATCATTTAGGTTAATCTTAAAGGTGGCAAGTGTGCTACTCTGATTTACATGTAGAGGGGTAATTCTGGATTTGTATTAGTGTAGTACCTCACAGGATGTGCAGTAGCAAGTCCTGCCTAAACCCCACCCACCATCCAACAGTTGCTAGTGTCTTACTAAACTTGGGGGGCTGCACACCCCCACCTCCTGCAAATTAAACATACCAACTCTGATATTGCACTACATTGAGGAAAAGGGTAAAGTAGGAATATGCAATGAATATTCATGCCGCATCTTCATGGCTCTCAATCATGCATTCCTTTTCACCTATCATTCACTAACACCACACCCCCATTTGCACAGAAAAGCCTGTGAGGTACTACACTAATAAAAAGCCTTAATTTTTCCATCAGTAGTGGATATGTTAGAATAGGAATCTATCATGCCTGGCAGTTAGTACAGTGAACTAAGGCTACGAGTAAGCTACTTTCTGTGGTACAGGGTTTCATTCCCTCGTCCTTCATTTGCCTACAATGTGAACTTAAGCAAGTCATTTAACCAAGCACTTGGGGATTGGCTCCTTAATGGTCTCCTGGATAGCATGTCTCATAAGTACCTATGAACAGCAAAATGTCTTATTTGTTAATTAAGATTTAGCTCCTTTAATCTGACATTTGAGGAATCATTTGTTCCTTGAAAACAATATAAGGTCAAATAAGGTTGCATCTTTTACTTCTTAAAATGCTAGGCATGGATAACAGACTGAGTAGAGAGAGAGAGAGAGAGAGAGAGAGAGAGAGAGAGAGAGAGAGAGAGAGAGAGAGAGAGAGAGAAAAAGGGCTGCCAGTTTGTCCTATATAACTAATGTATTTTGAGGCCACTGATCCTTTTAGTAAGGAACTTCGGAGTAGAGCTGGATGCGGCATTACGTGCCCTAGGCAGCCCGCTGGCTGTGTGGGGGGTGGGGCTCGCTGGCCTGGGGATGCCATATTTTATTTTAATTAAAAAGAGTGTGTGTGCATGTATGTGCAAAATGCCCCTAGCTCAGCTGACATGTTAAATTAACTTGCTGTCGCTCAAACCCTGTAGCTTATTTACAGGGGAGAAGAGCCTAAATCCTCTACATCAACTACCAGACTTTTCACTTTAGGGGTGTATTTTCCAGGAATTTGAGTTTCAGATTATTTTCAAAGAACTGTGTATTTCAAGGGTAGAGAATTTTACTGTTGCTCATGCTAAGTCTGTCTTCAATGTGTAACTATTTTGTTTAGCAAATGGCCATCAGTTGTTGTTGTGTCGTTCGGCTTTTCCCGGTTAGGGGTCGCCACAGCGGAACTCTGGTCCACTAATGATTGGCAGTAGATTTTTATGTGCTGAGTTGCCAGCCCTGATGCCCAACCTTCAATGAAGGTATGCCCATTCATGCACTGAGAATCGAACAGGACAACGTCTTACTGTGAGGCGACAATGCTACCGCAGCACCACCTCCGCGGATACAGCAAATGGCCATCAGTGCTTGTGCTATTATATTTTAAAGCAGTGGTCGTAACATATATTTTAAAGCAGTGATCGTAGCATAAGAGGTAACATACTTACCTTTAGAAGGGTGGATTCTACTTACACACACTGTCAATGGATTGCTACCACTGTGGTGGTCTTTAATGGAAGATAGGGATACTGCACACCTGAGTGTGCTGTCCTTTGAATGAGATACCTAGTAAGTCTGAAACTGTTGTTGGCTTGCCAGTCATTCCCTATTGCAATATTACCAGCTTACCATTTTTTTAAATGTAACATGGGCAATTTATTCTTCAAGAGCAGCAAAGTACTGAGTTTGTACATAAACCACTGAATGTAAAGTTGTTTGCCTGCAGCAAACTCTTCATTTATTTATTTTTATCTATATATTTTACATTTGTTGACCGGGTTAGTCCGTCTGAGCTGATAGCCCTTTTTCTGCGGAAACCCGGAAAGAAAAGCTCCACAAATTACATAGAAATCAAAACATTAGCATTTGCAATTTCCATTAAGTTCCACAAATTTATAAGAAAAATCAACAACATTAGCATTTTTAAGTTGGAAGCAATAGAGCACTAAGACTATTTAAAGATTTATAGTTGATATTACACTTAGGATATGTGCAGGAAACAGTATGCAGGTTAATCATACAGTATACAAAGTTAAAAATACAGTCAAGATGGTGACTGTTAGAGAAGATGTAGTATAAAATTGCAGAATAATTAGTTAGTTAATATGTCAAACAGAGCTAACACTAACCAGAATTTAAACCAGTAAAAGGCAGAAAAGTAAGATTACAATCGGTGAGGGACAGTTTATGGAGGATGGGTACAGTGGCAAGACCAGAGACTTTTAAGATATTCTTTGCTGGCTGTTTTGAATTCATTGAGTTGATTAATTGATCTAATTTCCAACGGAAGCTTGTTCCAAGAGATGGTAGGGTGGTAGCTATAGAGGTTTTGACCAATTTTGCTCTTAGGTTTATATATTTGTAGTAGGCTCTGGTCTGAGCTTTAGAGAGTTCTAGAGGGAGCGTAGAAGGAGATTAGAGGAGACAGGTTGGGACAGAAGTTTGGTTGGTACAGAATAGAGTGGACAATCTGAAGCTGACATAGGAGAAGCATAAGTTCGTAAGTTACAGATCCCTTTAATGTAGAATTATTCAGATGACTTTTACTTCTGCAGAGACTGTGGATATTGATTGATATTGGTGGATTGTAATGCCAGAAGCTTGAGTGGCCTTTTATGGTTTAAATGTTTTGAAATGGTTAGTTTTGTCATTATAGGTTCATATATTTTGTTTCATTGCTTGCTGAAAAACATGTTCAAAGTTACAAGTTTAAAACAGACTCTAAAAAGTGGTGCTGTATTATTCAAGGAATATAATTTAATACAATCAGGATGGTGAATCAAAGAACATATACATGTATGCATGGTCCTAAAAATGTGTGCAAGGGGCGTATGGTTTTAAAACAGCCCAAAGGTAAATTTTATCCACCACTGGCCAGATGCATTTTTTTGAATATGGGTTTTTATGCCATTTCAATGAATGTGAGTTGCAAGGACAGAGAAGCTTAATGTTCATTCTATGCCTGTTTTCATTGTGAGACTATATTGTTTTGTTTAGCAAATGTCTATTAGTGTTTATGCTATAAAATGTAAAATAAATGTTTTAAATTAAATCCAAATATTTGTAATTATTGTAAAAGTTGTTGTGCCTTTTGTCTTTCGTCACCACAGCGGAACTCCGGTCCGCTAATGATTGGTAGTTGATTTTTACATGCCGAGTTACCAGCCCTGACGCACAACCTTCAACGAAGGTACGCCCATTCATGCATGTCTCCACGCAGTAGACGCTCTAGTTGAGAATCGAACCGGACAGCGTCTGACTGTGAGGCGACAACGCTACTGCAGCACCACTGCGAATTGTAATTATTGTAAAAGTAAAGAAGAAAATAGCATGTACAGTAACAGGTTTGAACAATGTTTATGGTAAATGGGGAGGAAAAGCCAAGTAATCGGACACTGGAATAGCTGCTGGGGGCAGGCTGCTAGGAGGTGCTGCTGCTGTGGGTGGGGACCCTGATTCGTTACTCTGCCTAAGGCCTCATTTGACCATGAACCGGCTCTGCCTCAGAGATCTATTAACTTGAGTTATATATTTAGACAAAAACATGCCAAATAGGGCTTTATATTCTATAAAGGATATAATGCAATATGAATAAAATGCAATCAGGTCTTCTTAGGATTTAGAAGAAATGCCTTTGGAATTTTTTGAATCAGATAGAAGTCTTTACAAAGTACTGTGGTCACATGATGGTAAAAAGATAAGAAATTATTAAAAAAGTGCCCAGATCCCTTACACTGGTGTTTGATTGGATGTGGGTGTCATCTATATGGTATAGGAAAATATTTTGCATACCAAAAATTAAGTATACTACATTTTTTATAATTTAATTTGAAAACATTGTCTTTGCACCAATTTTAATATGGTATAATACATTTTGGCAAAACTGTAAGTAGAAGATCAAATGTCAAACCCCCAAGTTACACTCATCTGCAAACTTAAGATAGCTATTGACCAAGAGTGTTGGCCTGAAGGTCTGAGAAATAGATTCCAAATAGGAAAGGGTCCAACATGGAGACCTGTGGACACCACTAGTAACTTTTTTTGCTTTCAGAAGTGAATCTGTAGTTCTAACCACATTATTTCTGTCAGATGACCAGCTAGCTTTCCATCGTACAACATATGGATTTATATTCAGATTTACAAGTTTGTTAATAATGCCTGCAATGAAAATAAACTCAAAGGACTCAGCCAGACCCAGATAAGATATATGTGCTGCTTAACTGCTATCCACTACTTTAGTGACTGTTTGAAAGATATTAATGAGGTTAAATGGGTTGGGAGGGTGGCTTAATGGCTAAGGAGTTTGCCTTACAAACACAAGATGCAGGGTTTGAGTCTCACAAGGGATAATTGGCTAGGCTTAAAATGTCTCACAAGGGCAGTTAGCTTAGTACTAAACTATGAACCTATAAAGACACAGGACCTTCCATTGACAAAG
>NC_056729.1:1872555590-1872582211 GCF_019279795.1 Protopterus annectens | reverse complement strand
TTGGGGTATAAGGGTTGTGGAATTTGAAAGTTTTATACTTGAATTGGATTCTTTGAACTGCTGTTACTGCAGTTTGACAATCTCTCTCTCGATATATATATATATATATATATATATATATATATGTATATATATATATATATATATATATATATATATCTGCCTCAGAGTTATACAGGGAAGGAAATGAGAGGTGCTACACACAGAGAGTTGAAAGGACATATGTGTGTTTGGTTTTCCAAAAGAGAAATCCTTCTCTGGTGTGGGACAACCTGGCCTGCAGCCATAACACAGAAGAGCTAAGGATTGGGGTATCAGGAAGCTGGTTACATAGGAGCCTATTGTCAAAAGTACATGAATCTAGTACAAGGTTCATTAGGGCACCTGCCTATGGCTCTGCACTAGGTAGGAGGCCCCATCAATACTGCCAGGTCTTTTATTCTGCCATTATCATACATAAAATGTTTTTTATTTGAGGCATAATCATCATCACTAAGTTCCATAATTGTGGATTAGTGCATTCTCAGTAACTCAACAAATAGCAACCATGTCTTTTAGCAAAAGGCTATGGATTTGATTCCCATACCTCCTAGTTAGATTAATTTACCAATCCTGGCACTGCAGTGCAGCATAAGGTTGTTGCTGCACTCCTAGGTGTGCTGTCCTTTGGATGAGGTGTTAAACCAAGGCCCCATCTGCCTGAGTTGGTGGTAGCTCAGGTAAATGTAAAAGATCCCACAACACTTATTAAAATAATGGCCAAATGTATCCTAATTTGTCTTAATACAACATCAGGTCTCCCCTGAAAGGAGACCTCTGGTGTAGTGGGAGTAACCCAGTCAACAAAATGTAAATAAACAGATAATTTTTTAAAAAGTGTGCCAGTCCCTTCCATCACCATTCCTCATAAATGAACACCGACTACTATCCGGTTGATCTCCAAAATCTGTTACTGGCATATCACATTCTGATATTTTTTTTCATATCTGGTGGCAGGCAATGACTAGATACCATATTCCATTTTTTTAATTAGAGTCTTCATTAAGAAATTAATTATCTGTAGTTCTTCATTTTCACAGAGATACAGCATTCTGTCTCTCATCTTTCAGAACACCTTACAGAGTGAACTAAGAAAGATTATAGACTTCTTCTTTTCCCAGTTAGGGGTCACCACAGCAGATCACCTGTCCACTCATGATTGGCAGTGAAGTTTTACAATGTCAAGTTGCCAGCCTGGTGCCCAACCTTCCACAGAAGGCACACACATGCACGCACTCACACCTAGGGCCAATTTAGAGTGTCCAATCCACCTATAGCATGTCTTTGTGAGGAAACCAGTGCAACCGCAGGAAACTCCCGCAACCACAGGGAGGACATGCAGACTCTCACAGAAGGCACCCCAGCCAAGGATTGAACCGGAGAACCTCTTGCTATGAGGCAGCAACGTTAGCCGCTGCACCACCGTGGAAGCCCAAGAAAGATTCTAGACTACAAACAGAATAAGCTAGGTAGGACATGCATATAAAATAGCCAGAGGAGGTATAGTAAGATAGGTATAGCCAGAGAAGATGCAATACTAAGAGAGAAAGCATAGAATATCAGTGGAGGTTAAAATAAGTACTAGTTAATACAGGACTAAGTGAGAAAAAATAATATTTTACCCAGAGGTGAATTAAGAGCAGGTTCAATTATGCATGAGATGCATTTTAGGACTATTTTAAAGGATGTGTTTGAAGAGTCTATTCTTACAGGGAATGGAATGGCATTACACATTTTTGAGACATGTCATGAGAGTAAATAGTATCTTACTGAGTTAGTTGATTTGGTCTCACTTAGTAAAATGTTATCAGTTGATTGTATGATTCTGTTTGGAATAAACCATATATCCATGTCATTGTATTCCAAGGTGGGTTCCAGTACCAAAGTAGGGCCTTTGATTATAAATTTTATTTCAGCTTTTTAAATGAGGCGACCCCATCTCACTACTCCAGAGTGATAGTCACATCTTTTTCAATTTACATTTTTTTGCACAAGCAGCAAACTATCTACATTGTCCATGGGTAATAGTTATTTGTACTTGAAGTGCATAATTCATGAAAGTGCATAACTCATTGTGAGTGTGTTTGTTTGTTTGTTTATTTCAGTAGTGAAGCTATGGTGGAGACAATGGGGCAGCTGCCCTTGGTGCAAGGTGTTATGGAGCTTACTACAGTTTTAAAAGCAGAAACATGTTTTTTCTTCTCAGTTGAATTGGACTGTTAGAAGGAAAAGTAATAAAATATGTGTCAAATGGATTTTCATTTGTAGAATTATTTCAGACATTACAACTGTCAAAATGAATTTCTGTATTTACAACCATAAACATGCTTGTATTCTTTGACGTATGGCTACAGCAGCTTTATTTTACAAATTTAAATGGCCATCATAGTTCTGCTTTATTATAAAACAAAGGAATATTATGGAACATCGCCTGCCCCTGAGAGAAGCAGTTAGAAACAAGGATATTATGGCTTTATAGTATATCCTTTTCTTCTTACAACTTTTGTAATGACTACAGCATCCTTTGAGCAAAGGATCGTTACTGTATGGATGAAATCAAACCTCTCAACCTCTTTGTGCACAAAATCTGAACAAAGGCAAAAGTAATGGTGGACAAAGACACAAATATAGGGGCAAATTTTATATACTGCTCCTATAAACCTAGAAAGTTTGTAGAAAAACAGGTCTCCATTGGCATGCATTTTCTGAAAGTTATGAAATCTGAACCTCAAATATCTGTCATTTTTAGTGATTTCAATCCTAAATGATTTTTAATTTTATGAGGAACAGACAAAAATATGGGGCAGAAATCTGGACATTCTGTGACAATCTGGACAGTTGAGGGGTATGGGTAAAATCATGGGAAAGCAGCATGTATGAGAATATGCTGAAGTGATTGAGTAATGATGACATGTTCTCCTGTTACTTAAGCATATGAATTGTGATTGGAAAGTATTTTCCAGAGGGTATCATGTGAGACTAGTCTGTACCTTGATTCATGTATTTAAAGTCTATAGTTAAAAGTCTACCATATTAGTTAGATTTCATATAACTTTGCAGTACATGTAATCTCAGCTTACTGCCATTCTATTCTGAAGAAGAAATGTTTTGCTTTGAACTGCTTTTATGTCTCAGTGAATTTACTGAAGATGGTAATAAGGAACTTCTTAATACTGATGTGCTCATCCTGTGTTGTTAAAACAACCTAGCATGTTATCTTATCAGCCTGCAAAATGTATCATGCAGATGGCAGATAACACAAAAAGAGAAAGCATCTGGCATGATGAAAGGAAAAAGATATCCCACCACTTTAACTAGCTGAGAATAGGCCAAGCATCATCAAGGATTTTTTAAAAATGACATCAGCTAGGGCAAAGGATATCAGCTCACAAAAATATGTATTATGACAAACAAGCTGCATTCAGGTATTAGCTTCAGTAGTTTATTGTTAGATGCACAGATTATGAGTGTACAGTTTCACATGGAGATTCTCTGGAGATAAGAAACTGATAAATTTAATGTTATTCAAATTTAGAGATCATTTACTGACATGCTGTATGTACTTGTATAGTAAAATAATTCCCCCGGATTTACTAATCTTCCATGCAGGAGTAGCTTAGTCCTGCATGGAAGCGGACGTTTAGGAGCAGGACGGCAGCACACCATGCATATTAATGAATGCACTCTACTTGAGCTCCTAATCTTACATGGAGCATGTAAGAGTGCAGGGGGAGTGTCTGAGAGCAGAGCTCTCAGAATATACATGCCCCCACAATGAAGAATGGCAGAAAGTCCACAAGAATGAGCGAGACCGCTCATAGGTGTCCGCATACCCCCAGCAACATCCCCCCACGTGTACAACAGCAATAGTAAATACACAATATAATTATACCATTTTTTTATGAAACCTATTAAATCTAACCGTAGGTGCGTGGGTTTGCCCATTGCTTAGCTACAGTTAATGCAGCTTAAAAGGGTGAAGAGGATAACAAGGAGGATATATGCAAATGAAGCAGCACAGCAATGGTGTAGCGAGCAGAGCATTCGCCTTACAAGCAGGCCTTCCTGATTCCAGTCCCAGCAGCACATTCCATTTTCCATGTCAAATCATGTTATTGTAGTTGCATAACCTACTAAATAACATATATTTGTGAACTAGAGTACTGCATTAAATGCAGATGTGAGGTGTCACTGTCATAATGTTACAAAGTCCACAGATAATCACGTGCCCCATACAGTATATGTACACAGGAATCATGGATACAAATGGAAGGTAAAATGTGTAATGAATGATAACTCCATACAGCTTCCAAATCCCCCACCTTCCCAAGAACCATTAGACATTACTGTCTAAATTAGTGCAGTGGTAAGTGGGAGTAAGCACTAGTAAGCAAGTGTAAGCACTATTAAGAGTAGTAAGAGGGAGTAAGCATATGTAAGCACTAGTAAGGGGGTTTAAGCCCATTTGTGTGGGGGTAAGCAATGCACACACAGGTTAAGCAATATTGAAGCTACTAACTACTAAGCATATTTAACTGGAGGTTAGCATTGCTTACCCATGCACAAACCCATGCAAACCCACTTACAAGTGCTTAAAAGTGCCTTAATCACTCTGTATCCAATAGCCGATGTTCTGCCCAGCAACAAAATGAGCAGCCTTGAAGGTCTTGAACCCAGGACCCTATACACTACAGTCACAGTAGAGCTAACCACCAAGCCATCACAGCAGTACATACGAGTGATGTATCACCAAACAAACCCTCACTATAGTAAAATCAAACTGAACATGTGAAAGGAATCAGTATGCAGACATATGTTCTATAACCTACTACAAAACATAAATATGTGAACTGGAGTACTGAAGTAAGCCCAGATGTGAGGTGTAAATATAACAGAGTGTTGAAGTCCCCTGCTAAACACAAGGACCCCATACAGTGTATGTACACATGAATCATGGATACCAGACATATATATAAGATGTAATGAATAATAAATCAATGCCAAAAGGCAAATATGATGCAAAGTCAATTTTAAGCAATGCTAAGCATTGCACAGGCCAGCTTAGGAGGTGTAAGCAATGTGTAGGCCAGCTACTGCAATGTGCCCAGTGGTATACCCCTTTAAACAAAAAAAAATCTTAGGTAAGCAGGTTTGCCCATAGCTTAGCCTTTTCAAAACCGGCCAATCATGGCAAAGTGCAGGAAATTGGCCCTACTTAAACTCAACAGGCGGGAATACATCTCATAACTGGTTGTAGCTTCCCCTTGCAGGCACCATGGCAGAAAGGGGAGAGGGAGTGCACTTCCGGGTGCAGTCCTGGGGCATCCAAGAATCCAGAGTCATGGCAGGACTCCTTGTCAAAGACCATGAGCAGAGACTGCTGCAGGGCCAGTACCAGGGTTCGCAATATAAGGCGGAAGCTTGGGACCATCTCACCCTATGACCTCACTAGTGCCACTGGCATACCCCAAACTGGTGAGCAGGTCAGGCATCACTATGCCGACCTGAAGCAGTGAAAGTGGGATCTCTTGGATCAGTGGATCTAAGAGGCTAGGATGACAGGGGTGGTCCCAGCTGTGTGTAAGTATCACTCCACTACCTGTTTAATAATTACCAGCTCATGTATATTATGGATAGGTATGGCCAAATATTCCTCTTATGTCCTTCACATTGGCAACTGAGCAGGCCGCGAACCAGGAGGCCCATGGCTGTTGCCTGGAGAAGTTGTGACATGAGGCAGGTTAGTAATACTACTGCATGTACTGTCATAGGAAATAAATTGAAAAGTATTAGTAAATTAATTGCCAGTATAAAACCTGTATTGTTTAATGAAAGTACTGAATACACCAGAGAATATGGCAGGAAGAGTCTCATATAGTTTGTATGTAAATAAAAGCATAATAGCCTGACAATAGAGGTCTGACTGCTAGACTGCATGTGTATACTCTGGTATCATATGGTAATGTAGATTTCCAATCACTTAATAGTACTGTTGTATTAAGCACTGTTACCCACACTGTGCAACATAAATAGAATGTGTAAGAATGTCTGTATATGACTGGTGTAATCCCCAGAGGTCACTTAATACAACTGAGAGACACATAGACAGAAAACAGTGAAAAGACAAACAACACAACCTGAATAACACATGCAACTGAGGCGTGAACTGTTGTATTTTTAGCACACACAGCCATGGTTCGAATCCTAGGAGTGGTAGTAGTCGGCATACAAAATTATACCCCACAGCTGTACAGATATGTCCAGAATGTCCAATAAATTGGCCCATATCTGCTGCCTGTCTCCTTGTCCCCCTGGGAAAACAGTGGGATAATCCTAGATATATAGGCAGCAAACAGGAAATACAACTGATTGTCACACATCTATGAGAACAAAGCTGGCACACTAGCATCTCCCCAGCATCTTATGAGAGTAATAAGCTATGTATGTCCCATTTACACCCCCATGTTGTCAAGCTGTGACCAGAGTGTGTCCAGTAATAGAGTGAGATGTATGTGCATAATAGTAATGTGGAATCTGGTACTGTGTGTGGCAACATTAATGTAGTGCTAACAAACATTGCTCCCACAGGTCTGTCAGATATGAACACTGTGCCCAGAAATAAAAGAATGATACCCTGTACTGGTACTGTTTACTTTGGTATTGTATGGCACTGTGACTGATGCAGTTGCTCTGAATAATAAGGTATTACTCATCACTGTCACCCACACTGTGCTACATAATATAGCTATCTAGGAAATCCTGTATAAGAGTGTTGTAATACAAGGTCAGAATGTAAAATCACAGGAGAATTATGACAGAAAGCAGGTAGGAGATATACATCAATATCTATATAGCACACACAGCTGTGATGGACAGTGTTTTAGTTTTAGCAGACACAGCCATGGTGTCTGAATTTTGGGAGTGGAAGTAGGCTGCATACAGAATCATACCCCACAACTGTACAGATAAGTCCAGAATGTCCAGTATATGGGCCCATATCTGCTGCCTGTCACCCTGTCCCCCTGGGAAATCAGTGGGATGATCCCAGATGTTTAGGCAGCAAACAGGAAATACAACTGATTGTCGCACATCTATGACAACAAACCTGTCACACTAGCGACTCCCCAAAATCTTATGAGAGTAATAAGCCACATATGTCCCATTTATACCCCTATGTTGTCAAGCTGTGACCAGAGTGTGTACAGTAACAGAGTGAGATGTATGTGCATAATACTAATGTGTAATCTGGTACTTTGTGCGGCAACATGCAGGTAGTGCTAACAAACATTGCTCCCACAAGTACGTCAGATAAGAACACTGTGCTGAGAATAAAAGCTTAATACTTTGTACTGGTACTGTTTACTCTGGTATTGTATGGAACTGTGATGGCTGCAGTTGCTCTGAATAATAAGGCATCACTGATCATTGTCACCCACACTGTGCTACATAATATAACTGTGTAGGAAATCCTGTATAAGAGTGTTGTAAGTCACTAAAGGTTGAAGAGAGCAATAGTCTACATATGTCCCGGTTCTCCTGCATGTGGTCAAGACATGGCCAGAGTCTGTGCAAAAAGAGATGGACAGGTACGTGGATAACACCAACCTGGAATCTGGGCATATGTGTAGAAACAGTTAGTGTTAACAAACAACTCCTTCACAGGTATACCAGGTAAGAGGTGTATACTGCAGGTAAAACCAGTTCATGTATAAAGATGACAGCCATATCACTGTCCAGACTAAGGCAATAGGGTACTGTAGTAATACTTGCAAGTTACAGATAACAGCACTGACTAGGAAAGTAATGTGAACTATATGAATATACCAGTTGTTAATTGACATCTTTCTCTCCCTCCACCATATCTCCAACAATACACTAAATACCAACCTCAACTGGTATGTGATGACTCCACTGTTATGTTGGGACGTATGTCCTATTGCCTGATAATTATTTAAATTTGTTTCTATGCATGTGCTATGTTGAAATAGTCTGACATTGGTGGCATGGTGCCATCAATGTACCTGCATGCTGTTGGTATTACCACTGTCGTCCCATATATACATGTGTTCCGTCTGCTATGCAACTGTTCCGTATCTGGTGTCTGGGTTAATGGGAATATCTATTCATCTTGTTATACCTAACTCTGGAATGCGTTGACTATTACTAACCCACATATGCTGATACACCATAAACACCACAGCAAGTATGGGAATCTGTGTCCCAGCAGACCCACCTGTCCCACCTCAGCTGACTGTGGCACCAGGCACCAGCATGTCTGGGGTCCAACCCGGGACCTCCTCATCCATTGGTCCTGCAAACCTTTGGGTGTAACCACCTCAGGGGATGGGGCTCACCCCCCCTGGTAATGGGTGCAGACAGGAACCTGTCACCCATCACCAAGTCCAGGTTGTGGTGCGTAGAGAGCTCAATCAGCAGTTTGGAGATATTTTACACCAGCTCGAGGGCCGCATGTCATGACTAGAGGGTCAGCCTGGTTCTCCAACTCAGCCCCCAGCACAGCCACCTTCTGGGCTGTGATGGTGCAGTGGTGACTGCCCATGGGTGGTGTTCTCAGTCCCACTGTTTCCACTAGGGGGCTCATGGGATTTCGATTTCCAAACACCCCTCCCCATTAAGGTGGTTACCCCCCACTTGTGTCATATACCGCCCCTGTATGCATCTTGTTTGTCTTGTCTGTTAACCTGCCCAATCTACCTCCCCAAATATACCTACTATCCCTCTCCAACATCCCACTCTCACCTGAAAAAAAAGGCAATCTGTTCCCAAAAAAAATTCTCGCCCCATACATAGCTGTCTATTTTGCACACATGTCCACTGGACACATGGAATCTGGTCTAACTGGCATCACAACATGTTATTGTTGTCCTCACCCCTCTTTCAGGGGTTTGAGTGTCCAAATCTACCTCCAAAGTTAGTGTATATGCACAGCTTTTGCTGTAGATGAAAGGGACAGCTATAGACCTTCCCTACACCCTCCTGCACATCCCTAGCTATTTTTTCACTGTCTTTCCCTCTTTGCAACCTTTTTTACCACTGTCCTATCAACCATTTTTTCTTTTCTTTTAAAGAAATTAGTGTGAAGGTAAGTGAGAGTGAGAACTTTTAAGCAGCAGTAAGTGGGTTTAAGCCTGTTTGCATGGGGGTAAGAAATGCCTACACAGTTTAAGCAACTGAGAAGCTAAATCAGTATAAGAAACTGTAACCGGAAGTTAGCAGTGCTTACTTCCGCCCAAACCCACACAAACCCACTTACAACTGCTTGAAAGTGCCTTAATCACTCTGTATCCAACTGCCCATGTTCTGCCCAGCAACAAAATAAACAGCCTTGACTAGGCTTAAACCCATGCCCTTATACACCATAGACAACATAATTCACTACTAAGCCACAACAGATATTCATACAATTGATGTTTTCAAAAACATATCATCCAGCACAATCATTCAACAGTACAGAAAATGTACTTTAACATGTAGATGTATGTGTGTATATGTGTATATATATATATATATATCTATATATATATATATATATATATATATATATATATATATATATATATATATATATATATGCAAAACTAAATAGATATATACTCTCTCTCTCTCCATGCATATATATATATATATATATATATATATATATATATATATATATATATATATATATATATATATATATGTAGATATCGACTAATGCCTGTTTGGAGTTTGCTTGTTCTCTCTGTGTCTCTGTGGGGTTTCTCCCATGTTCGAAAAACATGCTGAGTGTTTCCATCTCAAACTCACCAATGAATGGAGCTGTGGGCAGCAGCACAGACTCTACATGGTGCCCAATGGGGGGAAGAGTTGTAAAAAGACCAACCGCTTTGGGCATCTATTGTGGTGCGCAGTATCCTCAAGATAGAACACGCATCACAAACTGCGTGCCGTGGCAGTGCTAGCCACTCGACGGTGTAAAATTTGGCTCTAGGTGATTCGGTCATGTTGACTGTCGCCAAAAAATGGGCATGGGTAGTTACCGGTGATAAGTGGGTTGTGGACCCGGACTACTCTCTGACCCATGCCAGGGACCCATGCTAACGGTGGGAGGGGTATATGTGCCCCTATTGGCCAGTGTGTGCCCGCCATAAAAGCCCAGCAGCCCTGGGTCAGTGGGCTACTGGCTGGCCGGTGTCTATTTTTCCAACCTGGGTTACATGGGATAGCTCTGTTGAGTGAAAGCTGGACATAAAACCAACCAACCTGCCAAACATGAACTAAGAATTGCTACGCTTAATGTAGGTTCACTGACAGGACGCAGCTTAGAAGTGGATGACATGATGATACGGAGGAGGCTGGACATCCTATGTATCCAAGAGACGAGATGGAAGGACAGTGCAACAAAGCCACTTGGCTTGGGATCCAGACTCTACTACTCAGGTGGTGGACAGGCTAGAAATGGTGTAGGAATTGTGATGAGACAGAGGCTTCAGAAGGCAGTGATGGATATCATCAGAATTAATGACAGACTCATGGCAGTCAGACTCCAGTGTAATGATAGGACAGTATTCATACTCTCAGCCTATGCCCCACAGCAGGGTTGTGATAGTGAGGAAAAGAATGCATTCAGACAGCAGTTGCAGGACCTACTAGATAAAGCAGGACAACATGAATTGGTGTTGCTAATGGGTGACTTAAATGCACATATTGGGACAGAACAGGATATGAAGACTGCCTGGGTCCACATGGGTGGAGCAATAGGAATAAAGAAGGAGAAGCCATTCTAGACTTCTGTCTGGAAAATGGCTTGATAGTAGCCAACACATGGTTCAGAAAGAGAGACAGTCACAAGATCACATACAAGAGTAGCCAACATGCAACTCGGGTAGACTTCCTCCTACTAAGGGAAAGGCACTGGGGTAGAATCCATGATTGCAAAGTCATCCCCAGTGAAACAGTCAGCTCACAGCATAAACCAGTAGTTGCCACAATCAGCTGCAAGCAGTGGTCAGAGAAGGCTCTAAGGTCAACAGAGACCAGGCTGAAGACCTGGAAGTTGACTGGAGAGAAAGTACAGCAGTTCAAGGAATTACTAAGGGCTCTAGCACCCCGAGAAGAGGAGGAAATAGGTGGAGTTGAAGAAGAGTGGCAGCGCCTAAAAACAGCATGTGTTAGGACTACAGAAAAGATATGTGGCCGAGCCAGGTATGGAAATAAGGTACATAAGGAAAGCTGGTGGTGGAATGCAGAAGTGCAGGAAGTAATCAAAAGAAAGAAGGAGTGCAGGAAGAAGTGGGAGATTGAAAAGACTGACCAAGCTAGGAAGGACTACTAGTTGGCTAACAAAGAAACTAAGAAAGAAGTTGCAATAGCAAAGAATATGGTATCAGAGGCACTCTATCATCTTCTGGAAAGTGACTCAGTAAGGGGCACAAAGAAACTATACCAGGTTGCAAGGCAAAGACAGAAAGATAAAGACGATAGTCAGACACCCTTTTTAAGGGATTCCAGCAACAACCTGCTTACCAGCCCACAGGACATCAAAGGCAGATGGAAGGAGTATTTCCAGCAGCTTCTGAATGAAGAAAACCCCACAGAAGCGGTACTGCTCAGAAACAGCCTACAATGAGAGTAGAAGAGGAGCCCAGCTTAGAAGAAGTAAGAGCAGCACTAAGGAAAATGAAGTCAGGGAAAGCAGCAGGCTCAGATGAGGTCACAACAGATATGATAAAGATGCTGGGTGAGCTAGGGGAGAAATGGCTCCTGAGGGTACTAATTGCAGTGTGGAGAGAAAGGCGTATTTCAGATGACTGGAGAATAAGCATACTTGTGCCAGTGTACAAGAACAAAGGGGACATCCACAACTGTGGACAGTACAGAGGCATCAAACGCCTGCCACGTTGCATGAAAGTTCTGGAGAGGGTGATTGATAAACGGATATGCAGAATAGTAGGATGTAAGATGGGAGATGAACAGTTCGGATTCAGATCAGGATGCAGCACAATTGACCCGATGTTTGCATTGAGACAAATACTTGAGAAAAAACTAGAGAAGAGGAGAGTGTCAAACTGGGCTTTCCTAGACTTGGAGAAAGCATATGACAAGGTCCCAAGAAAGCTGATCTGGGCAGTACTGCGGTGGTTTGAAGTCCCAGAAACATTGGTAGAATTAGTACAGGCTATGTACAAGGACCCAGTGACTCAAGAACAAACAGTGTTTGGCCTCACTGAGGGGTTCCCAGTGGGAGTGGGTGTACACCAGGGTTCAGCTCTGAGTCCACTGCTGTTCATACTGGTAATGGACTACATCAGCAAACAGGTTGGAGGGGTCAGAGCAACAAAGCTGCTGTATGCAGACGATGTGGCAGTACAGGAAGACTCTGCTCTAGAACTTCAGCAAAGGATAGGAGAATGGAATGCAAATCCGAAGGCACATGGGATGAAACTAAGCACAGATAAGACAGTGGTAATGGCAGCAGATTGGGGAAATCAGAAGAAGCTGAGAATAGAGATAGATGGGAAGATAGTGGAACAGGTAAACAGCTTCAAGTATCTGGGAGGGGTGGTTGAGGAGAAGGGTAGTCTGAATGAAGAGGTCAAAGCTAGAATCAGAGGGGCTGCAGCCAACTGGCATAGAGTATCAGGTGTAGTATATGACAGAAGAATGCCAAAGAAGCTGAAAAGTAAAGTGTACAAGACAGTCGTGCGACCAGTACTACTGTATGGTACAGAAACCTGGGCAGTAAAGGCAGAACAGCTGAAGAAGCTAGAGGTGATGGAAATGAAGTGCCTGAGAAAGGTGGTAGGATGCACATTGAGGGACAGGCGAAGAAATGAGGACATAAGAGCAGAAGCCAAAGAAGCTCCAATTGCAGAAAAGATCAAAGAGAACAGATTACGATGGTATGGGCACATGTGTAGAAAAGCAGAAGACAATCTGGTGAGGGAGATTTGGGACAGACAGGAAGAAGGTAAGAGGAAGCGAGGACATCCAGCAAAGAGGTGGATGGATTGTGTGAAAGAAGATCTGCGACAGTCAGGCATGAGTGTTGAAGAAGGCAGGAGAGTGGCACTGAATCGAGAGAATTGGCGACAGTTAATACGATACCCCAACCCTATGTAAATGGGAAAAAGGGGATGATGATGATGATGATGATGATATGGATCTACTTCTTTTGATCGACAGCACATTTGATTGAAACACATTTGATCCACAGCACATTTGATCGAAAACCAGTACTCATGGCAATTAACAGGGATTTTGTCCCCCTCCCCAAAGTCGTGCGACCCTGCAGTTGATATATAAAGGTGGGGGGGCAGAGCCCCCCACATTGGGGGTGTGGGAGGCGAAGCCCCCCCACCTATTTTCATTTAAAATATATACATTTTCTTTTATTTTCTTCTTTTAAAGGAAATTAGGTGAGGAGCTTCACCCCCCCATACCCCCCAATGTGGGGGGGGCTGTGCCCCCCACACCCCCTACCTTTATATACCAACTCGGGTCATGCGACTTTGGGAGGGACAATCCTGTTAATTGTCATAAATACTGTTTTTCGATCAAATGTGCTGTCAATCAAATGAGTTTCAATCAAATGTGCTGTCGATCAAAAGTAGCACATCCATATATATATATATATATATATATATATATATATATATATGTATATATAGATATATATATATAAATATACATATATCAATATATATATATATATATATATATATATATATATATATATATATATATATATATACATAAATATGCATGTGTATACATATATATGTGTACATATATATAGATAGATATGTATGTACAGATATATATTTATAGATAAAATAGAGAACATAACAAAGACATATATGAACACAGGCATTGTTAATGGGGGTGAGGGGGCTCAATCAACATGTATCTTACACATATTAATATCCCCCCACCCAACAAAACAGGTCTGCCCTGCAATACAGTACCAACTGTTGCAAATGCCATAACCTGGATCTGGCACAACATGGCCACAAGATGTTAACAGTAAGCCATCCCACCTGTATTATGTCAGGCTGGTATTTATAACATATCATGCAGTACTGTCTGGCTACCATAGTGAATGTGCAATGTGTAAGCAATAAACAGTCTTATGATACATATACACAGACACATGTATGCAGATACATATATATATATATATATATATATATATTATATATATATATATATATATATATATATATATATATATATATATATATATATATATATATATGAATATATATGTAACTACACATACACACAGAGGTATGTCTAGGAAGATACATACAGGGGGTGCACACCATACTGAACAGCCAGTATCCCTATAGTTTCAACCTCATCTGAATGACAGTGTATGTGTCACCCATACCACCGACAGTTGTTGCCTGACACAGATGCCCACAGAGAAGTCAAAGGATGTAACACAACACACAGGTTGGTATACATAGGAAAGGTTCAGTTGTGTACTATTACAGTTGTATATGCCATGTTGTAAGTAATTGCTATGTAAATTGTTAATCGCTATGTAATCCAATTTAACTACTGTCTGTTTATTTTAACTGTGGAGCTTTTCTCCCCGGGCCACCGCTGAAAATGGACCTACATCCAGTCGGACACTCCCTGCCAACAAATATAAATAAATAGTAAATAAATAAATGTCATATAGCTGATTATGTTTCGACATGCATACAGAGTAATGCAACACTCAAACAGATAATTTTTTATAGTAATCCGAAAACATCACATCTGTTGGTGTCCATGCCAAGGCCTTCGAGTACTACAACAAGAAAGACAGACTTGGCCACAGCATAACATGCAATCACAGTATGCAATGCAGATGTATAGCCCAGCAGCCTCTAAATGCACTCTGCATGCAATCCCTAGAGGGAAAAGACCTGAGCTGACTGACATTATGGGTGGTATCTGTTACATAACAATGTATAACTGAAATTATCACACTGATGGCAGTAAGCAGTAGGCCAGCAATGTTCAAAAGGAGAAATGTATGTTAATGTACATCCGCATACCTTAAGGCAGCTTACTACTGGTAGTCCTTACATGTTGTAATACCCTAGGATACCAGCAGTAGGCCAGCAATGCTCACAAGGTGAAATGTATGGTAATGTACATCCGCATCCCTTAAGGCAGCTTACTACTGGTGGTCCTCACATGTTCTAACACCCTGGGATATCAGCAGTAGGCCCGCAATGTTCACAAGGTGAAATGAATAGTAATTTACATCCGCATCCCTTAAGGCAGCTTACTACTGGTGGTCCTCACATGTTGTAACACCCTGGGATATCAGCAGTAGGCTTGCAATGTTCACAAGGTGAAATGTATAGTAATTTACATCCGCATCCCTTAAGGGAGCTTACTACTGGTATTCCTCACATGTTGTAACACACTAGGATACTCATAGTGCATACCCACCCCATACACTGCCTTACAGGGGCATAGCACACTGTTACATACACTGACCTCTAGACTACAGAGGTGCACACATGTGTTGTGCAAATGAAGCCCACATATATATGGTGCATATGGGCTGTACACCATTATTTATTGACATCATACCTGATATAAAGCCAGTCAGATAACAGACTGCTGGACATGTTGTGTGTAGTAGGGGCTATTTCTAAGGACATTTCTGTGTTTTTGTGTACAGTACTGTGGTCTGTGTATGTAGGGCAGAGGTATGCAGCCTTCACTATCCAAATATCCATTCAAGACACCTCACCCACCAAACTAAATTCATTGGGAGGCACAACAGCTATCTGACTCCTACAACGAAGATAGCAGAGCATCTACGGTTTCATATATAGTTATACTAAATATAATATAACTAAGTGTATAAGAACAATACCTAACATATGTCCATAATTGTGTTCCTGTGTTGGGACTGCTTGATCTGTGTGTGTGTGTGTGTGTGTGTGTGTGTGTGTGTGTGTGTGTGTGTGTGTGTGTGTGTGTGTGTGTGTGTGTGTGTGTGTATATGTGTGTGTGTGATAGAGTGTCCATTAATCCTCAGAGGTACAAAGAGCCACTACAGCAGCCTGCAGGGATGAAGAGACACATGTGGCTCCAGAGCCGCAGGTTGCAGACCCCTGAGTTAGGATGATTGACGAATGTATGTGTATTGTGCTTACGAACCATGGGCTCTGTACAGACTGTGGTAGATGCCATTGATCTCTGTCCTGTTCAATTTGATGTTACATCTTGCTCCACTGTTAAGCTTGTGTATCATATGTGCCTGTGGCTGCATTGACACTGGATGTGGGTATGAATTTTCTCACAGGTGTCTGCTACGCTGTGCTGTGACCTGCATGTTGAGCCCGCTCCAATCTCAGGTACATGTGTATTCCCCCATACAATATGTATTCCAGTGTTGTGGCAGTCTGCCTGTGGATTGCCCAGTGCTTTGTGACATGCCTAGCAGCGGACTGTAATTACCCAATGTGCTGTTATGTCCATTTACTTGCAAGGCATACTGCAGCCAGGCCAGCATAACTGTTGTGTATTTTTGACAAAGCAGTGGTATGCTGTACAGATGTATGTCACTATCTACTGGGTAGTATGTGGCCATGTGTACTCAGCACCACCAGGTACTATGTGTCAGGACAGACTGGCATGTGTGCGTGCATACATTGTGTGGGCATATGTACTCCAGTATTGTCGTGATATATTCATGTACATGGCTAGTATTATCCACATTGGGAGGTGTGGTCCACATGTCTCGCATGAAGGGGACATGTGTACACTTCTGGACTGACCACAGAGTGCTAGACTGTCCACATATAGTGGTCATATCCCAGCTGTAGTCCACAGGATAATTACTGTGCTAGCAGTGGTACTGTACTATGATGCCCTCAGGATGTCTGTCCATAGCCAATGGTGCACATGTCTACAGCAGATGTGACCTCCCACACCCAACGTGTCTGTTAAGACATCCCTTTGACAGTAACAACAGTCTACATGTATATCTGCAATACCTCCATGACATCCCCTTGCACTAAAGGGTTGGGACTATTGGTGCTGAGGTAGGACTCCACTCCATGTTCTGGACATATGGTAAACATACATGTGTACACATATATCCACATATCTATATAGATATATACACATACATATCCACATACATATATGGAGATATATGTACATATATATATATATATATATATATATATATATATATATATATATATATATATATATATATATATATACATACATACATATGAAACCTCACACATATACATATATAGACAGCAATGACTCCAAGTGGCTAAGCTTCATGTCATTCAAAGGGGACCCAGTATATGTCTGCCTGAGACGACATGATTGACAAACCATGATACTTTGCCATAGATGGTCTGCACCTGTTGCCCCTGGGATTCAGGGTACTGGCTACAGCTCTTGGCACCCTCATAGTGCCTTATCTAGGAAAGGGTCAAAGGACAAAACCACCACTATAACAAATACAACCATGCAAAACTGAAGGTAAGGCTACTGAACACTAGACGTCTCAACCTAAAAAGGCACTCTCTTGAGGCACACCTACAAATGGGCAACATCGATATCTGTGCAGTAAATGGGACCTGGCTCAACACTCAAGAGAGCACTCCTGTAATACCAGGCTATATGGCACACCTCATCACTGAGGGCATTTCATCCAGAAGAGAGGGGGGAATTGTGCCAATGTACTCATCCCTCATTACATATATCTCATATATATATATATATATATATATATATATATATATATATATATGTATATATATATATATATATATGGATTCTTATTACAAAAACAAAAGTTCACTACTTCAAACTTGTAATAGGAAGCCTCACTTCTGCGGAAGTTCACTTTAACAAAAGTGAACTTTTACGTAAGTGCACATCACCGAAAACACCGCAGCACAGTGGAGGACATAAAAAAACAAGCTATGTCCTCCACTATGGTGTGATAGTCATGGACCCTAGGGTTAGGGCAATGGCTAGGGTAAGGGGATAGTTAGTGAAGCTATCCCCTTACCTTAACCCATGCCCTAACCCTAAAGGTTGTGACTATCGCACTATAGTGGAGGACATTGCTATGTCCTTCACTGCGCTGCAGTCATCATGAACCTTAGGGTTAGGGCACGGGTCATGGTAAGGGGATAGCCCGTACTATGACCCGTGCCCTAACCCTATGTCCGTGAGTACTGCATGGAAGTTTAGTGCAACACCTGTTCATTGTACTGAACTTCGTGTAAGTGCACTTTTGATTAAGTGCACTTTCGCTGCAGTGAGCATTCCATGCACTATTTCGAATTAGTGAAAATTTGATCAAGTGTATGGAACCCATATATGTATATATATATATATATATATATATATATATATATATATATATATATATATATATATATATATATATATGAGTCGCCCCCAGATTCCTTGTCGCCGCAAGACAAACAGTTGTTTTCTGCAAAAATGTCTACTCTGAAGTCAGTCTCAAACACATCTAGGCGGCTCCTTTCCCATCCCAGGAAGCAGCAGCTAGGGTGGCCAGGATAGGAATAGCCATGAGGCATCATGCCTGGCTCAGGTTGTGTCACTTCATGGACCCTTTCAAGGCATTGTTTATTAATGCTTCCTACGATGGTTCTTCCCTTTTTTGGGAAGACAGTACGTGACACACTTGTCCAGAGCGAAAAAGATGGGAAGACTGTGTCTGCCGTCGGGATTTGCTTCTCTAACCCTCAGTGGTCCTTCTCTAGGAATCAAAGAGGGCAAAAGAAGATGTGGTTCTGAAAATCTCAGTTTTCCCGGGATTCTCAGGACAACTATCCCCCCAGAGGCAGAGAGGGACAGGATCAACGCCAACCCAGAGGTAGAGGGGGTCCCAGAAATTTTGGGTCCAGGGAACCTTTTTCTGATAGACTCGGTCAGCATCCCTGAGGGGTTGCCCAGCTGTCCTACTCTGGAGGTAGTCGGGGGGAGATTGTCCTTACACCCAGCAGCATGGGAGTGTATTACAACAGATCGCTGGATGTTACAGATTATATCCAGAGGTTACACTATCCCATTTGTTGCCCCTCCAAATGTTCCAAAACACCTCCTGGATGTTCCACCCACTCACAGGGAGGCCGCAGCTCTAGAGGTTTCAAAGCTGCTTCTCAAACGAGCCATTGAACAGCCCCCCCCCCCCCCCACCGACGAGTCCAGAACAAGCATCTACCCAAGGTTCTTTTTAGTGCCAAAAAAGATGGGGGACCTCAGGCCCATTCTAGCCCTATCAACTTTGAACCTGTCTGTAGCCAAACAGAAATTCCAGATGGTCACCCTACAGTCCATTCTATCTTATTTCCGAGAGTGCGACTGGATGTGCTCGTTATACCTCCAGGTTGCTTACTACCACATCAAGATCCACAGAAGCTCCAGGAGGTTTCTGCACTTCCGGCTGGGAGCTAGTCAGTTTCAGTTCAGATCCCTACCCTTCGATCTCACTGCAGCCCCCAGGGTGTTCACCAAGGTAATGGCAGTTGTAGCGGCTCATCTGAGGCTTCAGAGTACTCAGGTATTTCCTTAACTGGATGACTGGCTCTTCTCTGTGCCCAACAAGCATCTGCTTTGTCTGGCCCGGGAGTACTTTATTCAGTTGGCAGATCTATTGGGGATTACAGTCAATGTTCAAAAATCCCAGTTGCAATCAGTACAAGTTTTAGACTTCATTGGGGTATGGCTAGACACCTTGAAGATGAAAGTATTCTTAACTCCCGACAGGTTCTTACACCTCAGGTGCCACATAGCTCAAATAGCGAACTTCAAGTCTCCAAAGGCGAGTGAGGTTCTTTGGGCACTGGGCTCCTTGGCTGCCTCCATATCGATTCTCCCTTGTTCGCGCCTTCATATGCGGGATCTTCAATGGACTCTGGCTGTTCAATGATCTTGGCTAGACCTGCCCATGGAATTTCTGATCAGGATCAGTCACTTCTGCAGGACATCCATTCTTTGGTGGTTAAATTCACCGGAGATTATAGAAGGACACCCCTTCGCTTCATCTCCAGTCCAAGCCACAGTAACCACGGATGCCTCCCAACTCAGGTGGGGGAGGCACTGTTCGGGAAGGACAGTCCAAGGCATGTGGTCCTTTTCAGAGACAAAGTTGCTATAAATGTTCTAGAGATGAGGGCAGTGCTTTTAGCATTGGAAGCCTTTCACACTGTCCTCCTCTCAGATTGATTGCAATTCAGTCAGACAACATGCCGGTTGTCTGGTATATCAACAAGCAGGGGGGAACCAGATCTTATTCCCTATGTCGCGAGGCCATGAGAGTGTGGGAGTGGGTGATCTCCACTGGTCGGTTTCTGATAGCAATGCACATCCCAGGGCGCTCCAACATTTTAACGGACAGATTGAGTCGGGCTATTCTGATGCCATATGAGTGGTCTCTGAAACTGTCAGTAACAGAGGAGATATTCCTTGCATGGGGTCAGCCCTGCTGCGATCTCTTCGCATCTCCTTCCAACATGAAGTGCAATGAGTTCTTCACTCTGATTCCCTCACCAGAGGAAGGCCTCAGAGATGCTCTAGTCCATGCTTGGCCCCCTGGGCTTCTGTATGCTTATCCACCATTGCCACTCATTCTGAAGTTTCTTCAGAAAGCTTGCCGACTGCGGTGCAAAGTTATCCTCATTGTCCCATTCTGGCCTCATCAGATTGGGTTCCCATTCCTTTGGTCTCATTTCTTAGCTCCTCAGTGGGTTCTGGATCCATGCCTGGATCTAATCTCCCATCCTCTGGGTGTCTGCCTGCCCGACCTGAGCAGCCTCAAGCTGACAGCTTGGTTGCTCCAGTTCCGTTGATCACCAGGACTCCCGGTCTTTCATCCCTGGTAAACTCCATACTGGTGGCTTCTCTTAAAGATTCCACTAGGAAACTTTATCGCAGTAAATGGAAGCGTTTTTCCATTTGGGCCTCACAGAGAAACCTAGATCCCTTTACAGCCTCTGTTCCAGTAGTGTTGGATTTCTTGTCTGGCATTTTTCAGCAAGGAGCTAGCTCCTCCACAGTGAAAGTATAATTGGCAGCCATTTATAATTTTCATGTTGCTGAAGACAACATTGCCTTAGCCTCTTCTAGGCTGTGCAAAGCTTTTTTTAAAGGCACTTTTCTGTTGCGCCCTCCTGTCAAGGATTCAGTGCCCCCTTGGGACCTTACTTTTGTCCTACAGGCATTGGTGGCTCCTCCATTCGAACCTGCAGCATCGGTGGATTTAAAATTTTTATCCTGGAAGACAGCTTTTCTAGTCACCATTACATCTGCTAGGAGGGTTTCTGAGCTTCAAGCTCTGTCTGCAGTGCCTCCTTATTTGGTCCATAAGGATAGGTCTCTCTCCGTACTAATCCTTCCTTCTTACCTAAAGTGGCATCTAAAGCAAACATAAACCAGTCCATTAATCTGCCTGTTTTCTTTCCTAATTTCCAAAACAAGGGTGAATACAAACTTCATTTGTTATATGTTCATAGACAGCTTCGCTTCTATCTTCATAGAACAAAATCATTCTGCAAGTCTGACCAGTTGTTAGTTTCCTTTTCCAAATCCTTTTTGTGAAAACTATTTCTAAGGTTTCTTTGGCCAGATGGATCACTCTTTGCATTTCGCATGTCTACAAAGCAAAAGCTTTATCTCCTCCTGGTATTGTTAAAGCTCACTCTAAGAGGTCCATGGTGACCTCTGCTGCTATTTGGTCTAGGGATCCTTTGGACGATATTTGTGCAGCAGCGACCCGGAACAATTCACATGCCTTCATTTCCCATTACAAATTAGACCTGATTTCTAGGGGTAGAGCATCCTTTGGCTCTGCGGTGCTTAGGAATATCCTTCCATAAGGGCCTCCCAGGATTGGAGTAGCTGGGGACTCTGTCCCACAGGTTTCAGATAAAATGAAGTTAACTACTTCAGATAAAGATGTTATGTAATCACCATAATGTTCCATCTGAATAGTTATACTTCATTTTTCTGCAACCTTCCCACCCTTCATCCCCCGGACCTTGTCCTGTGTATATACAGTTTGGTTCATTGGGCTGAGTTGCTTATGTATTAGGTTCATAGGTTTGTACTAACCTAACTGCCATTGCGAGCCATTTTAAGTTTAGCCAATTATCCCTTGTGAGACTCAAACCCTGCACCTTGTGTTTGTAAGGCAAACACCTTAACCATTAGGCCACCCTCCCATCCCTTTAGTTGCAGCAAACTCAATCTGAGGTTAGGTAGGAGATGGTAGTGCATTATAGGTAGGGGATGAGCTCGGAGCTTGGAGCAGATGCTAGAAAAAGAGTTGCCGGCTCGGATCTGATATGGATCCGAATACCCACAGGTTGCAGAAAAATGAAGTATAACTACTCAGATGGAATGTTATGGTGAGTACATAACTTATTTTTTTAGTACATATAACCATTTAACTAGCAACGTTTTAAATGTATGAGAACAAAATTTGACATATATCCACATTTTGGCACACTTTGTCCAGAATTCTTGCATTAAGAGGTTGTGTGGTATGATATTACTACATTTCCTGTACTGTTGAATGATGTGCTGGATGATATATTTGTGATAACATCAGATTTATGTATATCTGTCAGGGCTTAGTGGTAAATCATGTTGTCTATGGTAGAAAGGATCCTGGATTTGAGTCTAGCAGAGGCTGTTTATTTTGTTGCTGGGCAGAACATGGGCCATTGGATACAGAGTGATTAAAGTGCCTTAAGTGGGTTTACATGGGTTTGCACGGAGCTAAGCACTGCTAACTTCTGGTTACAGTGTCTTACACTCAGTTAGCTTCTAAATTGCTTAACCTGTGTAGGCATTGCTTACCTCCATGCAAACGCACTTAAACACACTTACTAGTGCTTACATATGCTTACTACTGCTTATCTGTGCTTACACCTGCTTACTACTGCCTAATTCATTATGATACTGACTCTTCACATGTGCATTTCCTGCAGTACTCCAGTTAATAAATATATGTTATTTTGTGGGTTTTGCAAATAAAAATATTGGTTATACCATGAAAAATAGACTGTGCTGCAGTGGGACTCGAACAGGGAATGCCTGCTCGTTAGGTGAATGCTCTGCCCACTACACTATTGCTGTGTTGCTTCACTTGCATATATCTTCCTTGTTATCCTCTTCAGCCTTTTAAGCTGCTTTAACCATAGCTAAGCAATGGGCACACCCATGCACCTACGGTTAGCTGTACTCGGATTTTTAAAAATAAATAAAGGGTTTTCTTCTTTTGATTTTTATGACCTGTTGCTGTTGTACACATGGGGGACTGTTGGTGGGGGTATGCAGACACCTATGGGCGGTCTCGCTCATTTATTTCCACTTTCTGCTGTTCAACATTGCAGGGGCATGTTTATTCTGACAGCTCTGCTCTCAGACATTCCCCCTGCACTTGTACATGCTCCGTGTAAACCTAGGACCTCTGGCAGCATGCCTTCATTATTATGCATGGTGCGCTGCCATCCTGCTCCTACAGGGGCACTTCCGTGCAGGACTAAGTTAGTCCTGCATGGAAGATTAGTGAATCAGTGGGAGGATTTTAATAAGTCTGGACAAAACGGGGAAATGTAAATTGAAGATCGGCTTATGGATGTGTACTAAGATCAGCAAACAAGTGTGAGGCAAAAACAAAAAGGTTGTTGCATAAAGTACGATTCATGAAGGTCAAATCCTGAGCTTTGTGACATGAAATCAGATATCCAGGTATTTCTAAACTTAGCACAGATAAATAGAAAAAGTATTTATTCTTAGTAAGAAAGGTGAGAATATGCGAAATAAAAAGTACTGCACAATAATTTCAGGTAGTGAAATGAAATTTAAAGATAATTTGGACACACCTTGAGAGTTGTAAATTTTATGTATGCCAAAGGGGCTGATAGCTCACCATAGAATGGTTAACTAATCTGCTTTAAGTTTGGGGGAAAAGATTTTTAAAAAACTATTAGTTATAGTATTTATAATTATAATTTTTCTATGCTTCATGTGTAGGACATTAATGAAAATAAAAGATAATAGGTATCATGTGAGACTAGTATGCACCTTGTTTCATGTATTTAATGTCTGTGAAGTCTGACATGTTAGATTTCACATAACTTTGCCTATGTGTAATCTCAGCTTTACTACTACTTTATTCTGACCACCAAATATCTTGAATTAAACTGCTTTTATGCCTCAGTGAATTTAGTAAAGACAGACCATAAGAAGGACTAATAAAAACCAGGCAGGTTCCTGCGTATTTAGCGTGCAAGCCCGATTTGGGAACTTTGTTTAGGGGAGACAGATCAAGGAAATGCTCTGAGAGAAAGATAAGTCAGTTATGTATCTGGTTTGTTTTGTTGCTGCAATGGATTCATATTGCAAATATATAGAAAAACATGTGGATATGGATATATTCACACATGTATATGCACACACACACACACACACACACACACACACACACACACACACACACACACACACACACACACACACATATATATATATATATATATATATATATATACACACACACATATATATATATATATATATATATGGGTCTACTTCGAATAACCGAACCGCCACTTCACCGACACCCAGAAGATCGAGATAGAACGACCGAACAGGTAGATGATCGAAAAGGCGATATTCCGACAGCGAAGACCGACAACAGCAACGTGTGAGCGATCCGGTAAGTGTGCGATAGTGACGGATTTAGGATTGGGGAGCAGACAGGTAAGTGTACGATAGTGAGGGATTTTAGGTTAGGTGTGGGAAAGGTGAGTGTGTAGTGTCGGACTTAGGGTTCGGTAAGGTAAGTGTGTGATAGTGACATAGTGTAGTGTAGGGAAGGGTTGAGTGTGTTAGGTTAGTATGCGGTGGAGTGAGTGTGCGATAGTGACGGGCTTAATGTTTTAGGGTGGGTTAAGTGAGTTAGGGTTAGGGTGCAGGTAGGGTTAGTGTGCGATAGTGACGGTGTTGAGGTTTAGGGGTGGGTTAAGTGAGTTAGGGTTAGGTGCGGGTTGGGTAAGTGTGCGTAGTGTCGGACGTTAGGGTTAGGGTTTAGGTTAAGGTTAGTGGATATGTTATTGTGTGCAATGTGTAGTTTACGTTTTTGTGTCGGTGTAATGGTGTTGGTTTTGAGTTGTTGGTGTTTGTCGGTGTTGTGTGTTTTCGGTTGTTTGGGGTGTAAATTGTGTGTCGGTGAATCGGAAGTTCGGTTATACAAAGTAGACCCGTATATATATATATATATATATATATATATATATATATATATATATATGGGTCTACTTCTTTTGACCTAACTTTCATTTGCCTGACACTCATTTGCCTGACACCAAATGACTGAAATTTCATTTGCCTGATACTTCATTTGCCTGACATTTCATTTGCCCGACAAGTATTATTAGCAAGAAAATGGAATATGCCCCCTTCCCCACTGCGCTGCGACCCTGGAGTTAGAATATATAGTTAAGGGGGGTGTGGGGGGCACAATATCATATGAAATGAAGTGGGGGGCTTCGCACACATATATATATATCATCATCTTCTTTCGGCTGTTCTCATTAGGGGTCGCCACAGTGGATCATCTGTTTCCATTTCTTCCTGTCCTCTGCATCTTGCTCTGTCACACCAACCACCTGCATGTCCTCTCTCACCACATCCATAAACCTTATCTTAGGCCTTCCTCTTTTCCTGTTACCTGGTAGCTTCATCCTTATCATCTTTTTCCCAGTATACTTAGCATCCCTCCTCAGCACATGTCCAAAGCAGCATAATCTTGCTTCTCTGGCTTTGTCTCCAAACCTTCCGACCTGTGCTGACCATGTAATATACTTATTCCTAATCCTGTCCACCCTCGTCGCACCCAGTGCAAATCTTAACATCTTTAACTGTGCCACATCCAGCTCAAACTCCTGCCTTTTTGTCAATGCCACTGTCTCCAACCCATATAACATAGCTGGTCTCACTACCATCTTGTAGACCTTCCCTTTCACTCTTACTGGTACTCGTCTGTCACAAATCACTCCTGACACTCTTCTCCACCCTCTCCATCCTGCCTGTACTCTCTTCTTCACCTCTCTTCCACACTCACCATTACTCTGAACTATTGATCCCAAGTATTTAAACTCATCCACCTTCACCACCTCTACTCCTTGCAACCTCACCATTCCTCTATCCTCCCTCTCATTCACACACATATATTCTGTCTTAGTCCTGCTGACCTTCATTCCTCTTCTCTCAAGAGCATATCTCCATCTCTCCAGGGTCATCTCCACCTGTTCCCTACTCTCACTACTGATCACAATGTCATCTGCAAACATCATAGTCCACAGGGACTCCTGTCTGATCTCGTCTGTCAGCCTGTCCATCACCATTGCAAATAAGAAAGAGCTCAGAGCTGATTCTTGATGTAACCCCACCTCCACCTTAAACGCATCTGTCACTCCCACTGCAGACCTCATTGCTGTCACACTACTATATATCCTGTACCACTCTTATATACTTCTCTGACACTCCTGACT
>NC_056729.1:1872538090-1872550590 GCF_019279795.1 Protopterus annectens | reverse complement strand
GCAGTTTACAATTTAGTATGTTGAAATTCAGTATTATGGGTTTCAGTCTTATGGGTTTCAGTCAAGTGACTTTTCAGTCTTTTGAAATTTCAGTTTTATGGCTTCAGTCAAATGCGTTTCAGTCAAATGAGGTTTCTATCATATGCTTGGGATCCATATATATATATATATATATATATATATATATATATATATATATATATATATATGCATGTGTGTGTGCATATGTATGTATATGTCTACAGATATATTAGAGAGTTACAGTTGCAGTGGCATTTATAAAATGGCTGAATCAAGGGAAGGAGACTTTGCAGATCTTTTGTTTAAATTCTCATTTCTTTTATCATTAAGGTAATGTTTCTAGAACCTTTATGTCCAAGATCACGAGACGTTGGGAGAAAACAATTATCCCCCATTACTGTTTTGCAATCTCACAGTTGATGTATTTAATGTAGTGAGGATGTAGGTGACACTATCCACCAGGTGGAGGTGCATGGGGGGGGGGGTTCCCCCACTGAAAAAATACTTTTTTTATGTTTTCCTTGGTTTTCAGTGATGAGGACATTCAGTCTTTCAAGACAATGAAAGGTGTGGCTCGATGAATCATATTGTCGATGAAGGAGGATATAATCATATATAAAACTATATACAACTATTTATAATTATATTGATATAGATAGATATAGATAGGTGCATGGATATATGTATATGTTATTTTGTTAAACAAGCAACATATTGAACTTAACCAGATTGAGCACAAATGGTCAAAAACAGAAATACTAAAAAAAATATTTAATTTTTTTGCAGGGGGGTAAGCACCCCTTCACTCCCCCCTACTCCTGCTAATTATATATACCAACTCTGAGAGTGCACGACAATGGGGAAAAGGCAAATTCGCAAATCTCTGTTGTACCACAATGTGGTGCAGGCAAAAAGCCAGTATGTGTGAACAGCTTATTTTTCAATCACACATACTGGCTTTTTTTAGGTGAAAGAAATTAACTTTCAACCAAATATATGCATGCTTTCTCTCTCTCTCTCTCTCTCTCCCTATATATATATATATATATATATATATATATATATATATATACACACACACACACACACACACACACACACACACACACACACACACACACACACACACACACACACACACACACACTCACACACACACACACACACACACACACACACACACACACACACACACACACACACACACACACACACACGTTTATCTTGTTTATATATGCAAAGTAATTTTATTTTCCATGTGTAGTGACAGCAAAAATATCTGTTCCTGCCAATATACTCCTTGATTTCAAAAGCCAGTTGGTGTTGGGTATTATGCAATTACTGCACATTGAATTCCATAAGCAAGAGGTATGTCTGGCCACTGCTGGAGTATGGTAATCAGTACTGGCATAGCCCTACACCTATTTCCAAAAGGAGAACTAGGCTTACAACCCCACAGCACTTCAGAGGTTTACTTTGGAAATGCAGGCCAATATAATTATATATAATATAAAGCTCAAAGAAACGGAGTATGGCCAATTGCAATATTGCTATAGCCCCACCTGTAAGAGGAATGTGGTACTGCAGGTAGTACATGATGAGTAGCCACAGCTGGATTGATGACCAAGGACCATCTACATGTGCAGTAATGTGCTTTGCGAGTTATCCCTGATTTGCACTGGAGATTACTCAAAGGTTTAAATTTACCAAATTTTAACATTATGTCTAAATAAAAACTTGCTCCATCCTCAAACCTGCATGCTCCTCTTATTTTATAGAATCTAAGAGTGCATGCATAGCATCCACGGAACATGTCATGCATGCATTCTAATGTGTGTCATATAGGTGACACCGCATTACAGCACAACCTTTGGTGTATACAGTATAGATGGCTTCAAGTACTTAAGGGCCCTTAAGTTCCTCAATGGAGATCAGTCTATGTGAGGAATCAGTAAACAGTTTTATCTTGACAGCGTACTACAGGACATAATTACACATTTCTCGCATTGTTTGACATTACAAGGAAATATGTAAGGTGCACCCTGCCCATCCATTATGATGTCATTCCTGTGGTGAATTTGTAATTCAGAATCATAGTAGCATTACTGGATGACCAAGGTTCGTTATGTTAATCTAATTATTTTGGAATTCATCCTGCATTATAAATTACCCTCTGTGTTTAATATTATGACATAGACATGACTGGAAAAGCATGGAGTCCTTTTCCAAGTTTAGTCCAAGCATGGAATTAAATGGAAAACTTGCGTGCTTCTTTTACTTCATGGCCTTGATACCCCACCTTATGTAAATGTCAATTTCAATGGAGTCACAGTTTACTTTTGCTCACGTATACAGAATCAGATTCAACACAACCCTGCACTGATTAAAAAAACAAGTTGTAATGTACATCAGGACATGTAACCTCCTTGTATATGTTTCTGCACCTATAAATTAAGACGATTTTCAAGATGCATATTTAATTATTTAATGTCACTGAAATGAGAGTCAGTTTAGTTTCTCTGACATAAAGTGTAGAGTCCATAATGGAGCTTGATTATATATATATATATATATATATATATATATATATATATATATATATATATATATATATATATATATATATATATATATATATATATATATATATATATATATATATATATATATATATATATATATAAAACAGTTTAGGTTTGCCATTCAAGGTAACATCAAAAAGTATTTGGTGCTGCGGTAGCATTGTCACCTCACAGTAAGACGCTGTCCAGTTCGATTCTCAGCTAAAGCGCCTTTTGCATGGAGATATGCGTGAATGGGCGTACCTTCGTTGAAGGTTGTGCGTCAGGGCTGGCAACTCGGCATGTAAAAATGAACTGCCAATCATTAGCGCACCGGAGTTCCGCTGTGGCGACCCCTAACCGGGAAAAGCCAAAAGACACAACAACAACAACAACGATGACTCATGCACTAAGCACTTTCTTCAGCAAGCCTTCTTGCTTTGCAAACTGACCCTTGTTCGTTCAGTACCTGCTACCAGTAGCTTATCTTAAGTTATTTAATTGTCTGTAATCATACCTCTTAAATGGGCAGATTTTTCCAGAATTTCCAGATTTCTGCCTCATAAGTACATTCTGTTCCTCATAATATTTGTGGCTTTCTGGCAAATCATTGAGAATTGAAATCACAAAAAAAATGACAGACATTTGAGTTTCAGATTTCTTATCATTTAGAAAATGCATGCTAAGGCAAGACCTGTTATTCTAGCAACTCTCCAAATTTACAACAGCAATATTTAAAAATTGTCCCTATTTTTGCCATTGTCGGGATTTTATGCACAAAGTGGTTAAGAGGCATTGCAGTAATAGATAATAATAAGTGTATAAGCAGAATAGGCAAGAAAGAATTTTAAATACAGTTTCATACTGAAAGAAATAATATGCCTACAAGACACAGAGTAAGGATTCCTAGGATGCTATTTTTGGGTCTATATCACCAAATCAAAAGCACTGCAATGTGAACGGCTTTAACATCGAAAATATCATTCATTGAAGTAGCTCTTTTGGGGGGGCTACTCCCCCCCACACTAATTATATACACCAAATCGCACTACAGTGAGGAAAGAGCACATTTTCCGATCTTCACTGTGCTGTGATCTCACAATAAACACCTCAATGAACGGTATTTTCGATGTTAAAGCTGTTCGCTTTCTGGTCTTTTCGATTTGGTGATATAGACCCACTATTTTTATAGTTTCTCACTAACAGACACTTCACACACTTAGTGAACCTGCCATCTTCCTGTTGTTTACATGTTATTTACATAACTAATTTTATTTTACTTTATTTTATTCTTCCAGTTGGTTTTGAATACCATGTTAAGTACCATGTTAAATCAGTTTTAATTTAAGTGTATATTTTGTTTCCATCATCAAACATTGTTTTTCTTATTCTTTGTTCCACTTTATTCAAAATGATGTGTAATAACAATACTAACTAATTGTACAATAATATTTTAATAGATAGCTTTCAGGGTTCTTGTACAGAGACCTGAAGAAGACTAGAAGGACAAAAGTGATTTTTGTTAACAATAGGTTATGGAAATAGAATATGATTTTTACAATTGATTTTTTGCATGCAAAGTGTATATATTTATATATATTTTTAGATTGCCAAATGGTCTAAGGTTTATATATTTCCAGCCATGTAGTATAGTGTCTTCGATAAAATCACAGACAATAATTTGGTTAAATAATAGGTACCACATCATTATTAATTTTATTTAAAATACATAAGGGTTATATTATTATGACAGCTACTAAGTAGGGCAGGACCAGCTCGAATGTCACACTGATGGGGGAAGGGATGTGAATTTAACATGTATACCAATAGCACTTTCTTTTACAACATAATAATCCACTCCCTTGCTTGATAAAAAGTAGATATATATATATATATATATATATATATATATATATATATATATATATATATATATGACGACGAGAACACCGAGACCGAAAGATCGACAACTGAGATGACCGACAGTTTAAAAGCAAGAAACTTCACATGCCCGACAAACCACAATCCCGACAATCAACAAAACAAAACAAATACCTTTTCTGAAAAACACCACACACAACACAAGCACACCAAAAACCTTACAAACCTACACTAAACCTTACATACACAACTATCTATGCACTAACCTTAACCCTAACCCTAAGGTCCATCACTATCGCACACTCACCTAACCCACGCCCTAACCCTAACTCACTTAACCCGCCCCTAACCCTAAAGTCTGTCACTATCACATACTTACCTTAACACATCGGTGTTCTCAGCTTCGGGCTTTTAAACTGTCGGTCATCTCAGTTGTCGATCTTCCGGTCTCGGTGTTCTCGTCGTCAGTGTTTTGGTGTGTCAGTGTTTTCAAACAGACCCATATATAACTTGCCTGTGTACTTAATAAAGAACTTTTGACTGGAAACAGACTGCCTACCCTGCTTGGATTACTTTTGGATACTTAGTAATTCTGTATAATATTTCAGATTATATATTTTTTATTATTTTTTTTTACTTAGGATGAGTTTAAGTTTGTTACTTCTGCTATCATTATCTGATCTGATTAATATACAGTGATTAACTAGATATATATGGATTGAAAATCTTCCACACAGAGAAGTTTCTTACACTGTTTTGAATATGGACTTTTTCAGACTGAAATGAGGAATGTTCCTTAAAGTGGGGTACAGTGGAGAGGTATGGTTCCCCAAAAATCTGTAGAACTCTGAAAATCAGGAATATTTGAAAAATATACAGCAGAAATAACCATGGCAATGCAAGCATGAAGTAGGCCGTAATTAAGTAACACCAGTAACAAGTATGAATGTGTTGGGTGTGGCATCACTGACTAATTGTAATCTTCAAGAATTCCCCATGAGATTTAAAGTTGTATGAAGAACATGGCAAAAATATGAGGCAAAATCACTTACAGCTTGCAGGAGCAGGGACATATGGGAGGTATGCATAGGTATTGCTGTGGAGTTAGGGTGATGCTGTTGGGGGTCTCACAAAAGGATCTAGCTGACCCAATAAAAGCAGACCCACCCCCATATTTAGGTAATACATTGGCAGGCAATAACTATTCACAGCAAGTCAGGGCCATAAAAAGAATAATCATGGGAAATAATGATGAAGAGTAGGACAGTAATATGAGGAAGATGAGGAAGGACAACAAAAGTGGATAACACACAGAAGGTGAAGACAGCAGACAGCAATGGGAAAAGGGGGGTATAACTGTGAAAATGTAGTGGTATTGTGGTTCTTTTTACAGTCAGGTACATGTATGTTTATGCAGGCAGGAAATATTTACCAATCCCATATGTCATAACCCTTACTGTCATGGGCTCCTGCTGTCATGGGCTTCTGCCGAGTAATGTGCTGGGTGGTGATGAGGGAAGGTGTCTTGTGGACAGAACGAGATAGATGGGTGTAAGACAGACTTTACTGTTACTGGAAAAGATTGTTTGAAGAAATGTAGTTTAAATGGCCATTGCTCCTCCAAGTAATATCCATAAAATAGAAGAAGATAGCTCATAGGTATAAGCTACTGAATGGTGAAGCCCTAGAGTAGTAAATGACATCTGTCCCCCTACACGATTTGAGAAGTAAAAGCCATGTGTAGTTAGGTGGGGTAGCCACCTTTCTGGTACAGAATTTGTTGCACAAGGACATAACTACTGAGTATGAGTGAAGAAGTTAACTGAATGATGTCATGGAAGTGACACCATGACACCATCAGATATAGGACACTGACTGGAGAAGGTCACCCCCATCACCATGCATCTGATCCTTCATCAAAAGATGTGTCTAATACAGATTCAACTTAGAATAGATGGTGCTGAATAATTCAGGCTTGCATGTCACAACGGCAAGAGGAGACTACACAGCATCTGCTACTGCATCACCACAGAGAAGAGGAAGGAGCAGTCTGAGTTGGCTAATACAGTACCTGTAGATGAGATTTCTGTCTCATCCTCTTCCTTTTCCAAAGTGGCAATTTTCTGCATTAGAGAAAGGAAGACAAAATATTACAGAATTTATACTAACCACAGAGGATAATTTAAGCAATCTGTTGCCCTTAACAGTACCACTAGTGGATGGGACTCTTCCCACTAAATAAACTGTCTGCAAACAAATCTACCATGTTCATGGTTTGTTGGATTATAGGTAAAATGCCAAGAAATACTGTCCTCTGTTATTAACATTAATAGCACATAAAAGTGACCATGCCTACATAACATTGGTAATCTTTTTCAGATGCCCAAGAGGTATGGGAAAGACCCTACACCCAGAAATCCTCTCAACTTCTGGAATATCAATGAACATTTCTAGTCATACCTTCACACAGCTCAGAATTTAAGTCCTGGCACAAGCACCTATGGTTGCTGTTAATTAATGGTGACAAGACCATAACAAATCTACTTGGAGTACTTGTTCCAAAACAAGGCAGGGTGGAGGCATTTAGGGAAGCACAAATGCAAGGTTCTTGACCTTTCTGAAAAAGATTCTGTCCTGCAAGAGTAAATCATGGTATCCAGCAATGTAAGAATGCAGACCTGGTGATGTAATTGAGAGCTATAGCTCATAATTTAACCTTATAAAGGGGAAATTTCAGAGTCACTGGGGTGCTCTGTTGCCACTTTGTTGACCATGCATGCTTCATGTATATTCAGCACAGAATATTTTGCATTGGGATAATAACTTCTAGACTCTGTGATGTAGTCTAGGATGGCTGCTGTCTGGACCATAGCTACCTGCTGTACAGTTATGTGCTGTGAAATGATTAGTGTGTGTGTTTTACTTTGCTCCGGTTGTACTGAAGTAATGGTAACTGGCTTGTTTTTGCATGTCATTCATAGCATAACACACATCACAGTGCTGTGGTAATTGCCGGTCATTTCCATGATAGATGCAGCCTCCTGCTACTGGTAATTACAAACATCCTGTGTTGTCCTGTGAATGTGACTGCTACTTTGGTTTGCTCCACATAGAGCTGTGTGTTTGTGTGTATGTGTGTGTCCATGGAATCCTGCTGTCAGGTGCCATTGTTTGGTTTCTTCCATGTCTTCACACATGTTGGTTGCATGTTAACCTTGCACACCATTTAAGATGCTGTCAGGTGCCAGTGTTTGGTTTCTTCCATGTCTTCATGCATGTTGGTTGCATGTTAACCTTGCACACCATTTAAGATGCTATCAGGTGCCAGTGTTTGGTTTCTTCCATGTCTTCACACATGTTGGTTGCATGTTAACCTTGCACACAATTTCAGATGCTGTCAGGTGCCAGTGTTTGGTTTCTTCCATGTCTTCACATATGTTGGTTGCATGTTAAACTTGCACACCATTTAAGATGCTGTCAGGTGCCAGTGCTTGGTTTCTACCATGTCTTCATGTATGTTGGTTGCATGTTAACCTTGCACACCATTTAAGATGCTGTCAGGTGCCAGTGTTTGGTTTTTTCCATGTCTTCACGCATGTTGGTTGCATGTTAGCCTTGCACACCATTTAAGATGCTGTCAGGTGCCAGTGTTTGGTTTCTTCCATGTCTTCACGCATGTTGGTTGCATGTTAACCTTGCACACCATTTAAGATGCTGTCAGGTGCCAGTGTTGGGTTTCTTCCATGTCTTCACGCATGTTGGTTGCATGTTAACCTTGCATACCATTTAAGATGCTGTCAGGTGCCAGTGTTTGGTTTCTTCCATGTCTTCACGCATGTTGGTTGCATGTTAACCTTGCACACCATTTAAGATGCTGTCAGGTGCCAGTGTTTGGTTTCTTCCATGTCTTCATGCATGTTGGTTGCATGTTAACCTTGCACACCATTTAAGATGCTATCAGGTGCCAGTGTTTGGTTTCTTCCATGTCTTCACACATGTTGGTTGCATGTTAACCTTGCACACAATTTAAGATGCTGTCAGGTGCCAGTGTTTGGTTTCTTCCATGTCTTCACGTATGTTGGTTGCATGTTAAACTTGCACACCATTTAAGATGCTGTCAGGTGCCAGTGCTTGGTTTCTTCCATGTCTTCACGTATGTTGGTTGCATGTTAACCTTGCACACCATTTAAGATGCTGTCAGGTGCCAGTGTTTGGTTTCTTCCATGTCTTCATGCATGTTGGTTGCATGTTAGCCTTGCATACCATTTAAGATGCTGTCAGGTGCCAGTGTTTGGTTTCTTCCATGTCTTCATGCATGTTGGTTGCATGTTAACCTTGCACACCATTTAAGATGCTGTCAGGTGCCAGTGTTTGGTTTCTTCCATGTCTTCACGCATGTTGGTTGCATGTTAACCTTGCACACCATTTAAGATGCTGTCAGGTGCCAGTGTTTGGTTTCTTCCATGTCTTCACACATGTTGGTTGCATGTTAACCTTGCACACCATTTAAGATGCTGTCTGGTGCCAGTGTTTGGCTTCTTCCATGTCTTCACGCATATTGGTTGCATGTTAACCTTGCACACCATTTAAGATGCTGTCAGGTGCCAGTGTTTGGTTTCTTCCATGTCTTCACGCATGTTGGTTGCATGTTAACCTTGCACACCATTTAAGATGCTGTCAGGTGCCAGTGTTTGGTTTCTTCCATGTCTTCACGTATGTTGGTTGCATGTTAACCTTGCACACCATTTAAGACCATCTGATCTCACTATCATTTTTGTTTAGCTTCCTGTCACAGTTGAAAATGCGTACTAAATCCCCTCCCTCCCTATGTATTGGCATCTGATGTCTGCAAAACTGACAGCTAATGTATGCCTCCTATTAACACTCATTCCTTGTTTCCATAATATTTATCCATTGTCCTACTTCTGCCTCATATTCTTGCTCTGTGCCATGCTCACAATTTGGCATTTTAGGCCTCAGTGAATACACCAGTCATCAATGACAAGTAGTTATGTCATTTCTTACTACCGTTTCAGAAATAAATGCTTCTGTACTTCCGATTCCTCTACTGCATTGTTAGGTAATGTAGCACAGTAAGTAGCAATTATGTGACTTTCCTTGTATCACTATAGTATGTCTGAAGTTTTATGCACTTCCTTGTATCACTATAGTATGTCTGAAGTTTTATGTAATTCCTTGTATCACTACAGTATGTCTGAAGTTTTATGCACTTCCTTGTATCACTATAGTATGTCTGAAGTTTTATGCACTTCCTTGTATCACTATAGTATGTCTGAAGTTTTATGTAATTCCTTGTATCACTATAGTATGTCTGAAGTTTTATGTAATTCCTTGTATCACTATAGTATGTCTGAAGTTTTATGTAATTCCTTGTATCACTATAGTATGTCTGAAGTTTTATGTAATTCCTTGTATCACTATAGCATGTCTGAAGTTTTATGTAATTCCTTGTATCACTATAGTATGTCTGAAGTTTTATGCACTTCCTTGTATCACTATAGTATGTCTGAAGTTTTATGTAATTCCTTGTATCACTATAGTATGTCTGAAGTTTTATGCACTTCCTTGTATCACTATAGTATGTCTGAAGTTTTATGTAATTCCTTGTATCACTATAGTATGTCTGAAGTTTTATGCACTTCCTTGTATCACTATAGTATGTCTGAAGTTTTATGTAATTCCTTGTATCACTACAGTATGTCTGAAGTTTTATGCACTTCCTTGTATCACTATAGTATGTCTGAAGTTTTATGCACTTCCTTGTATCACTATAGTATGTCTGAAGTTTTATGTAATTCCTTGTATCACTATAGTATGTCTGAAGTTTTATGTAATTCCTTGTATCACTATAGTATGTCTGAAGTTTTATGTAATTCCTTGTATCACTATAGTATGTCTGAAGTTTTATGTAATTCCTTGTATCACTATAGTATGTCTGAAGTTTTATGTAATTCCTTGTATCACTATAGTATGTCTGAAGTTTTATGCACTTCCTTGTATCACTATAGTATGTCTGAAGTTTTATGTAATTCCTTGTATCACTATAGTATGTCTGAAGTTTTATGCACTTCCTTGTATCACTATAGTATGTCTGAAGTTTTATGTAATTCCTTGTATCACTATAGTATGTCTGAAGTTTTATGCACTTCCTTGTATCACTACAGTATGTCTGAAGTTTTATGCACTTCCTTGTATCACTATAGTATGACGTTTTATGCACTTCCTTGTATCACTATAGTATGTCTGAAGTTTTATGCACTTCCTTGTATCATTATAGTATGTATGAAGTTTTACGCATGTCCTGTGCATAGAAGGTCAGTAGAATGACCCTCGCCTTCATGTGCTGATCTCATGAAATGATTGTTACTTTAGTCTCAATGGTTTCTTTATCTTTAGGACATACAACAATACTGATACTGCAATGGGCACATACTACTGGTGTAATTCAGGTGTTGTAGAGTGCTGTTTGGTATAATTCATGTGTTGTCATGTATACTGTGTATATGATTAAATGCTTCTAATGTTTTCAATAACACAAGTTAATATATGAATCTAATATTTCTAATGAAATTTGGTAGCTCTTTTGCTTTGGCTGTATAAATTAAAGCTTTGTTCTGTGGTATAATCCCATTCAATTCAACATCCATTTTATTACTAAACAATAAAGGCTGATACTCAGTAAACTATCCTTTTGTCATGCTTTCTTAGGTAAGTACTAGGCATTTAAGCCACAGGCTGTTACAAGTCTATCTGATAACCAGAGGCCAAAAATAAATACAGTAGCTTGTACCTTTATTATGCCAACCCTCCCTCTAATTATTGAGATGATCACTAATACATGTGGTATATAGCTTTGTATTGCATGCATTAGGGTTTTAAGCTGGGTTTGCTGGCATGACATCATCTAATACTGTGGACATATGGATGCCATGCTCAGATATGCTGTGTGGCTTGCTCATAAGGAAGTTAAGTCTTCTCTACCTTTTTCCTCATGTCTGTTCCTCTCACACCTGACTTTCCATTCACCTATAACTCACTTCTCTTTTGCATCCCTTGCTTTTCCTCAGTTCCATACATGCCATATACACACTCCATTTTAAAATTCATTTCATTCACCATGCAATCACACTCACAACACATATTCACACTCACTTTCACAACTGATTGCTTCTCTTTCAACGAGATATACACAAATTGGGCAGTGTGCCATTCAGCAACACATTCCCATCTACATATATAACAATAAAATAGGTATCCAAACCAATCATAAAGTTTGTTTATTGTGGCTGTTGTCTTTTAATAAGACTAATCATTTGTTTTATATTCCTTCTTAATGAAATTAGTTTATTCTAATGTGGTAGTTGGATGGCTTAGCAACAACAAATTAACATCTAAGAAAAAAAATGATTTAACTGATTTTACTCAGAACTGGAGCCAGAAGCAGGACATATCTGTCTGCCTTATATATCTAAACTCATTGTGCTTCTAATGATTATCTTATTCTGAGACAATGAATTTTTTGTGCATATCTTGTAATTCTACCTGAGAAGGCATACATTATCACTGATTTACAACATGTGGGTTTGTTTTTTCATATTTTTTTGCCTCTGGTGTTGGCATCAATACTTTAATTCCAGCTCAAGCCTTCATCTACCTCATGATTGACATTAATCACGTGTCGATTGTGCCAGTCTTTCACAGGTTAACGGGTGTTTTTTTAATTAATTCTTACTGTTAGTAATGGTCAGTAAAATATTTGTTATTGCTTGGAGAGGACGTCATTATCAAATTAGTTTGGTTTTAATTTTCCAGCACATATACAGATTTCATTGTAGGTTATTTTCTAAGTAGCAATGACCACAAGAAGCAAAGAAGTCCAAAAGTCCAAAACAACAAGTCCACAGGCCAGCAAATCCTCAAAACGTCTTTATTAAACAAACTATCTCTTAGCAGCTCAGCACACAAGCCTATTCAGAGTATTTTCTAAGTACTTACACTGGTATTGAACACAACTGT